>NC_135497.1:405733910-405877885 GCF_052857255.1 Amblyomma americanum
TGCGAGATTTTGCAGGACGATGAACTGCTGTGGAGGATTTCACTGGACGTCAGAACAATTAACACCCTGTGGGACTGCAGCATCGATGATGGTAATGTAAACCAACGCTGGGCGTCAACATGCTCTGCATTAAGCTACTAAATTGCCATTGATTCCGTTAACGGTAGCGATAAGACGGTGTCGTACGGTATGCTAAAGGGGTTTATTATTTGGTTTAAGTTAATAATATAACACTAATTGTTACTTTCACTCTGCGGTAATCTCTTACCTTGAGCAGGAAATAAAGACAGAACAGCGATATCAAAGAGATATATCAGGCAGCGGCAAGCGGTGAGAATTAAACAGGTTGTGGGGTGTCTCTTGAATACTTATCTGGCAAACTTATCGTAGCAGGGCCATTTTTCGATATGTTCCTCATCAAATGAATAGCTCAATTCGTGCAATTACAAGGTCAAGATAGCGTCAACCGGCGCCAGACACAATTATTGCGCGGCTGATGCGTATGGCGTTTCTTCGTCTTTGCTAGGCGGAAGTGAAGTAACTACGGATATTAGTCATAAACGCCACAGTCTAGAGTTTGCCCCACTGGGAAGAGTTCTAAGCAAGGAATGTTTACGGCGTCGATGCGCAATTATGCCGGCTGAGTTTTAAATTGAGAGGCGAAGATTTCGGTATACCGGGCTGCAACAAGAATTCTACCAAACGAAGTAGGATAATAGTTGTAACGCCTCAGTTTTAAGATTTCAAGTGCATTCGAAATGCAGCAACTAAAAGCTTGACTGATGTAATTAATTTAACCAAAGCTCAGAACGAGAACTATTTAACATTCTCTCCAACCCATCGCACAACTTACGTGGAAAAGAGTTTTCGTGTTTTGTGAACCATTCTTTCATTCAAACATTCAGATTTCCCAAAAATGCACACCCTGTACTCGAAAATAGGGTACTTTTTGTCTTGTTATTTTTTATAAGGGCGAAAAGTTCCATGAGGGTGAATTGCAAAGCATGCATTGACTTTTGAACCTTAAAAACGAGCGCACAAATTGAAAAGCAAGAAAAGAATCTCCTTACTGGAATTTCCAGCCAAAGCTGTCTTTCATCGGTCGTCTTGAAGCAGAGTGGAAGCCTGCAACAATTTTCAAAGTGTTCTGATTGAGACACGAGCGTATTTGCTTAACATAATATAACGTACCTCTGCATGCAGTGAACACTTCGTGCCTTACGGACCACTGAAATGGAGGCTCATCCTCTTAGCTGGTCTCATTTTCTGTGAAACAAGTGCAGGCTCGAACTATAAACCGAACAACTATAAACCTATGAACCCAATAACAAGAAAGAGCGCCAGAAATAAGACCCCAAAATGTTTGTTGTAGGGCATCATTTCATTGAAAGAGAGGTACTAAAGCGGCGCGCAAAAATTGTTTTCCCGAAAAGATCCTGGACTAACATTCGATGAGATCTGTTCTGAATGTTGAGAACCTTTTATGTAAACGTAATGCTCCAATAGAAATAAACATAGAAGAAGTGCAGACTTTATCAAGGAAATTTCTAGAGATGTATTTGGTGTAGTGCGCGTGTTTTCCGTCCTACTACTTTCTTATTTTCTCATTAATGAATATACAAGCGCTTCAGGGAAGCCCGTCACTAATAAAAATGACAGGTTCTTGAGGTAATGAGAAGGTTTTATCGGCAAAATATTGCGGCATTGTATTACAAATGTATGATTTTTTAAGAATGTGTGACATTTGTATGACAAACCTCTGTGAGGTTATTGAATAATACAGTTTTTCTACTTGCGATAGCAGCTATTTATCAAAATGCGCTGCAGCTAGCAGTGATGCCTTTCTTTTGGGCGAATTTAGCATCCCTCCTTACGTTGTTACACTGCTGTTTTTGGCTCCATAACAAACACAATACACGTTTCTCAAGACAGTGAGCTTGCTAGCATGGTCACCGTCATTTTCACCAAACGGGTTTTGTCAAAAGTAATCTCAGGCGTATTTTTCCCCAGTTTGGAGCATAACGTGAATTTTCCCTGCAGAAAATGATTAAGGCATCCTGATGGTACTGTCTGTAAGCACTATGACGCTATGAAAGAAATTAAGGAATCTTGAAGGTACTGTCTGTAAACACTATGCCACTATTAAAAATTTTGTCCATCCTCGTAAAACATAAACCACTGGTATTTTGCGCTTGAATGCTACGTGCTTTTCTTGAGGTCTGAACATACTGTTTACGTATTTATATTTACTTTCAACTGAAAGACAGTGGCGCCTGGAAAGGTTCTCCTTAAGTTCGATAGCTGTCACTTATTGACACAAAAAGAATGCGACAATCTGAAAAGTTTCTCATATTAGTGGATCGAAAACTGGCTTCTAGCATTCTGCTGCGACTGCCATTGCAGCCCATCGAGAGTTGACAGCTTGAACCTCTGAGTGGAACATATGGCCCAAGGGCTGGCTCCTTCTGCACATTTTAATACGCCGTTGAAGGACCATGAAAAAAATGGGTGTGGTGTTGCTCCGGTTAATCCTGGAGTGACGCGAGAGCTACATCTGGCCGAGTGGAACTCGCTCGCTCAGTCGTATTGCAAAGTTAGTCTTTCGCCGCTCCGTTTCTCTGCACATTCCTTCTTCATCTTCATCCCTGGACGAGGATACACCCTCTCCCTTTCTCAACCCCCCCTCCCCACTCTTCACGGCACGTGCGCACATCTGTTGCAGCTCAGTTTCGCCAGCTCGCCGCGCCGCGCCGCCGGCAGCAGCAGCTGCTCCGCCCCACGTGACCACGGCGCTGCCACGGAACTCCAGGGGTGCCACGCTGAAGGCTCGAAGAGCTGGCGCAGTGCAGCTCTAGCTACAAAACAGCAGCATAATCTCGCCACCTAGGAACGAAGGACGGACACAGGTTGCATTGCAGAACGGCCTTTCTGAACCGCCTTTCATATATTTGTCTTTCAGAGTCCTGCCTCCCAGCATATCAGGGTAACGTATTCATCGGTGAAATTGTGTACCGGCCCTGGAGTTGTGGTTCCACAGCTTGAAAAAGCCGTGTTGTTCGGCTGCGTTCTTCACAATTCTGCGACTTCGCTTTTCATGCCACAGCGAGCAGTTAAAGATTACATAAGAGCTCTGCCGCTTAATGTTGTGTGATTTGACTGAAGATTTCTTCATCTCCCTCTTTCAGTAGCACGATATACTGATTTTTTACCTATTTAAGCATAGTGCAGGCACTTACCGAACCCATGCTGGAATGCTACACAAATAATAGGACTGAACAAGACTATTGAGCAAAGTAAATGATCTTCTCCCCAAGTAAAGGAAAAAAGATGGAATAAAATATAACGCTCTCTTTGAATAATGCGAACAACCAAATCTAACTGTGGAGCTTAGAGTTATTTGAAGCAACGGATACTACTGAGAAATTGCAAGCGAAAGCCTTCATCCTGATAACAGCGGGCCGGGAGAGGGGGAAAATGCTCTCATGTTCTCTTTGTTGCCGACCCCGTTGTCTGATTAAGCTTCGATGAAGAATAAGCTAGGACATGGACGTTCAAGTGATAGCGCTTTTGGCGTGATTTCTGTGACTGCGATTGACTTTTTGTCTTCATATGGGTGGAAAAACAGATAAAATAGTAGCGTTACAGTCAAGGCAGAACTTGCCCCGCTGACTCCTCGAAAAGCTGGCGTAGTGAAGCTTTACGCTTAAAAAACGAAGAAGGTTCGTTTATTGCATTGCATGTGCAACAACACGTCGTGTAAACTGGGGAAAACAAATCTATCTAAATAAATAAATCTGGAAGGCACCGTTCCACTCCTAGCCCGTCGTCTGTCTACCGTCGGCCTGGTATTGCGGGTAATTTCGTGTCCATAGAAATTCGATCGAAACGTCCGGGATCGAACTAGCATCATTCGGGTCAGAAGCAGAAGGCCTTACCTGCCGAGCCACCGCGGCGGCTGGATTGCTTGATGACCTTGCAGCTGTTCGCATAACCTTACCAGAATTTGATAGTACTGAAGACTTCCATGCGTCTGTATACTGTTGCAGTAATAAATATAGGCAAGGACACTGCGTTTCTCATCAACGCGGGAATGTGCTGTAGCATACTGGTTTTCTCGCCCACAGATCTCAGCCCGGTCAGCGATGTCAATAAGGTCAAAGTGGACTCCCCCGCAGCGGACAGTATTGGAGACATTGTTCAGGTAAAATCTCAAATAATGGCTCTTGGAATTGGACTCTGGATCCGCACCCAGTTTGTGACGCGCGCGTGGGCGGCCGTGCGCTGGCGCCGATATGTACCATGGAGAGACCTAGTCACCTTTCATCCGCTCATCAGCACCAACCCTTCGACACGTAGCAACGATGGTAAGAGTGTTCCTGCATACACTAACTTTTTCCAGGTCTCGATTTAGCGATATTCACTATTACGTGGACATCACAAGCTGAGCTGCAATGAGGCGCACCTTAATGTTGTTATTTATAGATCTACTTAGCTTAAGAAGTAAACAGACATGCCTACTAGCAGATCAGACGAAAAGGTCCCGCACGACGCAAGCGGAACCAACCGCAGCGCAAAAGCGACTGTCGGCGCGTGGCTCTGAAAGCGTGTACGCTCATCAAGCGGCGCATGGAAGGCACATATGCGGGACATGTGAAGAAGCGACCGATGGGTACGGAACCATCGCTTTAAAGAGCACGTAACGGAAGGTACGAGGCCAATTGCGTGGAAAGCACCGTTGAATGCAGGAGCGTAGTGGATCCCTTATATGCGAGTTCGTCCGGGCATTGGGGGCCAAATTTTTATGCCTTGCGGGACTGGCTTCCATTGTTTTTCTTAGGCTTACCTGTTTTGTTGCACTCGCGCAGACAGGAGCGTTTTAGATTTTGTTTGAATTGCTCCAATAAATGCATCTTGTCGGACCTGCGTCACTTGTCGAGTGACTTGCCGTTCCTAAACCCACTTGATCAGAAGGCATAGCCTCCAATCGTAAGATTTAAAAAATAAAAAACATCGTACAAAAAAATTCATTCCACTCGCAGGCAGCGGAAAGGCCTGCTGGGCAATTGATTTTTAAAATAGCGCATTTTTGAAACCAGCAGACGGCACATGAAATGTTCTACCTCAACCACTCGGGGCTTTAAAAGGGCTGTTCTAGTTAAAACACTGTTCGAGTTAAAGGACCCTGAAGCACGCCTAGTGATGAACGGCGCTGTAACGAACGCTAGCGCAGCTGATCCCTGGGGGATTCAATATGGCGGTGCCGTTGAAGTTGTCTCCACCCTGAACGGTGGCGCTGGCATCAAGACACCATAGAAAACCGTCATTCACATAAGGAATTTGAAGATTCTTCCTAATCTATATGAGAAGGAAGTTTTTGAAACGACACAGTAGAGAAGCCCAGAAAGATTTCCAGTGAATCACAAATTCTCCCGACTCTAGGACGCAATGGTCGCATCCCCTCAGCACAAGTAGACACAAGCTCATTCATAAAAATAGTGGCTCTGCCCTCTTGTGTTCACGGCAGAGGTCGGAACGCGAGGAGCAAGTAGAGGCAAGCACAGTGCCTAAAAAGTTTTCTAAACAGAACACCATGGATAAAGTGACTCATCTTCGCCCTAAATCTTTCGGTTGGCAGAGCGTGGAGTGAAAACGCCGTCGGTGAACAAAGATTTTTGGCAGCGAAATTTTTTTTCTGGAAGGAAACTGTCCTGCAATTCTGCAAGCTGGTGCATGCCTTGAAGGTTACTGTAAAAATGTCCATTATTTCTATTATGCTTGTGGTGAAACCCGTCCTGAGCTTGCGACTTGACAAACGCTCCATCAGTAGCGGGCTTCCCGAATGATGCAATAATATTTGCTTTCAATAAAATTATGAAAAAGTTATTTCGTAAGCATGACACACAGGGACCTTCCAGTAGAGATAAAGAGAAGAATGCGGTAATACCGCGCATCCAGCAACTATTCCACAGGCTCCAGCAAGTTGGCAATAGTTATTACGTTTAAGTGTGTTCGGCTCCCAATAAGGTCTGCTAAAGTTTAAAGAACAGCCATGTGGAACACGAGTAGCGTTTTGTGCCACACTGTTAACAAAAATACACCCAAATGGGAGTAAATGGCTTATCCTATAGCGCGCACCCAAAAGGAGGTTTTATTTGCTCCATATGAATGGAGTATTTGATTTACCTCTCTTATACAAGGGAGGTATTTGGGAGTACATGGGAGTTTTTTTTACTACCCAGAGAAAAGGAGCCCAAAAATAGCGTCCTGTTTATTTATCCTCATTCAGGCTCATTCTTACAGCGGTGCCAGCGCAGAAACGGACAGTATCTGCAGGGTCCGCCGGCAACGCAACTTGGGAAACTGCGTTGCCCTAATGTGACCTGGCGTCGCGCGTTCTTTTCGCCGTCTGGAAGCTCAGCGACGCCGTATGCGGAGACGGCAGGAGTCATCTGCTTGTCGTCTGCTTTTGCTGTACGAGCTTGTTTGTTTTCCTACTTTCGTAGATAAAGGGATATAGCATTAGAATAAAGTTAAAAACTGAAAAGGACTCTCGGAGTAGTTTTCATGGTCATGCATCGCACTATATTTGACTAAATACCAGAGCAGAGAAAGTTGAAAATGAAAACACCCCTGAAGGTAGTTGGTATGGCAGTGCTTGGCATCTTATTCACTTCTTTAAGGCTTAGGATTTCAATATGACTCAGGAGAAATGTAGCCTCATCAGCTCAATCAAGAGCTCAGCGTTGAAACTAAGTTCTATCAAAGTTCGATGTTATGAAACGCACTATAATCTGTTCCAACACACTGCGAGAATCACACTGAAAAAAGCTGTGAGAATTAGGCCTAAGAAGGAGCTCTAACTGGGTGGCGACACTAACAAAGGAAGGTCACGTATGGTAGGACACTGCAAGCTTCACAAGAGAAGTTCAAGTATGCAGCTTACTGTAGCGGCAAACGGCGACAAGCCGATATCTTGTACCGTGGCAGGCGCCCGTGAAGGAGCAGGAGTGAGCAGAGATCCAGCGACGACGGTAACCAGGGGTCGTCACACACCGCCATTATAAGACGACTGGCCACATGCAGACGAGACATTAGGTGGCGCGGCGGATGGCGCAAAATGGCGTTTTTTTTTTACTCCTTCGGGGACTTGGGGTTTTAACGACAACCCTTCTTTATACCCCATTATTTAGTGCAGGGAGTAAAATAGGTCATTCAGAACATTTTTACAACACACTGATGGAGTAAATGTTTCCGCATATGGAGTGTAAAGAGTGGCGCCAACCATTTAAACTCCCAGTAAAGTAGGAAAAATCTGTGCTATAGTTCAGATAAGAGCCAGATAAAAAACTAAGGGTGCCAAGCGAAACACGAGTTGCGTTTTGTGCCGTGTGCAGAAGAAATGGTCTATGAAACTACTATGAAATGGCAAACTGGGGAAGTGAATAAGCATTCGTTTGTGCTCCGTCATCCAATTTGGCCCCCGTATATTGTGCTGCTGTTAAGAAGCGGCGCTAAGCTAGCGCCGCGCGTCGTTGTCACATGATGAAGACTGGCTTCAGATCTAAGAATGGGATGAAAATGCTATTGGGTGCAACCTCCTTTATGTGCCGGTTCCTCATCGATTATGCTATGCAGCGCATGGAGCCTTTCAAAGTACCTTCCAATGCTGCAGGGGGAAATGCGTGACACAAGCGAGTGCTGCGTTTTCAAGAACACCAAGTTCCCTCACATCCTCAACGACTACCAAGATTGCTGTCCGGTTCTTTTGGAAAAAACAAGTGTTGTCAGACAACCTTGACAGCAGCTCACCGGACGACGAAACGAACGTCATTGCAAGGAAACAACGGGGCTATTATGGCTATGTTTACGGCTCTATTGGTATGTTGGTATGCACATTGGATTTTGCACTGATGGCTATGGCGAACCCAGAGGACATCATGCCACTCACGTATCAAGACTTCGACAACGGGATTCCGCAACTAATTTCGAAACTAAATCAGCCTTGTGCTACTTCCCGTTGACAGCTCAATATTGGGACAGCGACGCTGCAAACAAAGCTTGAGCGTACATCTGGACATTTGGTGAGACCTTCAACGAGGAGCATCAACAACGCATGTCTAACCATCGGTCGTACGCGGTATCCACCTACGCGCCAATGCGGGGTGACATCGCTTTTGGCAACGGATTCTGCGACGGTATCGGGACAGATTCATGCGTCACAAGGTATTATGCCGCCATCAATGCCTTCTGTGCAGAAAAGCGCTTACTTTTGAAGGACAAGTGGACCACGGCAACCCGCACGGCCAGTCTTGAAGGCGGTGTCATTAACGGCTTGTTTGCAACCATCTGGATGGAAGTCGACGAGCTGGAGAAGTACGGGCGCAGTTAGGATATGGGAACGAAGACGGTAATGATTACCAGTTACCAATCATGATGGCAACTCCACCCGACGCGTTTGTGAATGAGGCCGACAGCTACGTAGAAAGGCAAAGGTAGGACCACTACGTTTTCACACCCATTTTTCCTGCATATAAAACTGCTGTGCATATTCTACGACTTCGTCAGAAAAGTCAACCTCAACCGCCAGGCTCTTCGGCATTATTATACAGAAGCCGTGACGCGCATCGGAGAGATGCGCCAACAAAGCGTTTTCCATGCCAACGGATGCTCACAAAAAAGCCCTAATTTGCCGTGGCGGTGAATCAAGTCTGAATCAAGACGATATGGAGAACAAGATTACAGAAATGACAAGAACCGTAGCAGAAATTCGCATGGAAAGATTATTAACTGCTTCGATCGCCGTAGAAGGGGACGCAGATGACAACAGGAAAATGAATACATCCATAAGCTCCCCGGTAATTTCCGCATGCATCGAATGACTTTTCATCAAGGTGTACTCCTACAGAAGGGAACTCCTGTACAATTTCAAAAGAAGTAATAATATAGCTGTTGTATTATTAGGTGAAATGTTGCCCGTTTGCAGCAGTTACACTGATGAGGATGATGAAGACGGGTGCGGCGAAGACGTCAAACTTAGCGATCTGGGTTATGGTTGTTTAACATCCCAAAGTGACTGAGGCTATGAGAGACGGCGTAGTGAAGGGCGCCGGAAATTTTCACCACCTGGGGTTCTTTAACGTGCACTGACATCGCACAGCACACGGGCCTCTAGAATTTCGCCTCCATCGAAATTCAAACGCCGTGGCCGGGATCGAACCCGCGCCTTTTGAGTCAGCAGTCGAGCGATATAACCACTGAGCCGCCGCGGCGGGCTAATCTTGGCAATCTGTCAGACGATTTGCTAACCGCACTGAACAGCAACGAGAGAGCGACGCAGAGAGAACACGGTGATCGAAGACTACGGGCGAGCATACGACACGTTGATGTGCCTTTTCGTTTCAAACAAGGCAGCCATGCAAGGATCTGCCGGCAGTATGTCTGGACCACACTGCACAACACGGACTCGGAGGATGTTTTCATCATTTCACTGCTGCTGCCCCCAGAAAGAAAAGATGCTTTTCGAGTACGTGCTATAAAGCGACGATGCCACGTGCCGCATATGGATCGGTCTGATGTCCGAGTACGCTCGATTGGCAGAGACGTGCAACAAAAAAAAGAAGAATCTAAACCCATCCGCTGGGCTGTAAAACACGTTCACGAGCGCAATAGCACGGACAAGGACAATAATGATGAAGATGACAGTTGCTGATACCAGGGTGAGATATCTATTGCATCTAACACAATCAACAACACGATGATTGCCGGCAAAGACGTCATCTTGGATTGCTCTTCCATTTCCGCACACCGTTATTATCTACTGAACAATTTCGGTAAAAAAACCATGACGTACGTCTATGAGCGCCAGGCAAGCAATTTAGTGCGCCTATACGAATACAGGGCGGGTGAGAACCGCCGCTAGTCATCTACCAAGTGTGACCCCCGCGCCTTCGACTGCAACTACAACGACCCGAGTGTTCACCCCATCTATGTTGTTTGTAAACTCAAAATTATCATGGATGTTGCCGCGACATGCGCGAGCGACTATGAAAAAGAGTCCGGTTACAGCGCAGGTCACGATGACGATGAAGGTGTGATCCTTTAATAATGGAGTGAGGCTAGCCTGTTTGCTGTTGTGCAAAAAGAGGGTTTAGACTTCAGTTGCGTCGAGGTGGTTGACGACGTTATGGCAATATCACCATGATGACGGTAAACTCCATGATGCCACACTTGTGTAGTTTCTCCGCATATTTATCTTTTTCTCCAATTTCTCTTAAATCACACAACGGTAACGCGATTAGTTAACTAGGCAACCCGCCTATGACGTAAGCGGGTATGCTTTGCAGCTTTTCAGCTCCTCGTCATCCGTTTCTTTGATTACACTAATTATGTATGAAGTGGGTGCTGTTTAGTGCACAATGCCGTTTTTGCTGTACAATATTGTTTCAAGCAAACGCTCATTTCCACTCATGAAAGCACCTTTGGTGTCATGTAAAAGCAGTTCTGTTTTACAATCTTGAGGTGTTTCTTGAAAAATTGCTGGCGGTTTAGCTCTGGTTAACTCTGCTCGACAGCGAAAATCTGCGTCTCTCTGGCTACGTTTGTGGTCGAGTGACTGGCGGTTTCCATCGATAGCCATACTGGCACACAGTAGTACCCATTTTTTATTTGTTAAACATCTTTCTTTCTTCGAGACGACATTTAAGGCACTCACACAAGACAGTATATATTTAATATAGCTTCGGTGATATTTACAACTATATTGCTCGACACCTCGACATGATTAGTGACATTATTACATAGACAATACCCGCACTCTTTGCCCCATCGTGCAATATGTTCCGGCGAAGCGCTAAAGAAATCGTATTCTGTATGTGAGGGTCCTGAAGCTACTTCACCAGGACCCTTTAGTATCATCCACTTCCCCTGCACGCACTCTGGTTGCGGCACCATCGGCACGAGTGCAGGCCAGTCTCGCGGTTCGCGTGGCCCACGGACCCCCAGAACCTGTGCGCCGACGAGTACCATTCGGGGCAGCGCCTCTAAATATCTCTGATAATCGAGGGCAACGTTGTCTGAAACGAAGAGAGCCTGCTTCCCATCAGCGACAAGTTCTGCGACCTGCTGGTGCATAGGGACAAGGCTGCATACACGCCAAAGCAGACCGTCAATATAGAATGGCTGGTGTCGGAGACCGCTGAGTGCCTTCCATACGCAACCTCCAGGTAGAAATAAAGAAAACCCAGAACATCGTAACGTACCACGCGGGGCTGAACGGGAAAAACAAAGCCACGGGGATTTTCAGCCACTCCTACAAGTTGCCGCAACCTCCGATGCGTGGTGATAACGCGAGCAATTATTGAGCGATGACAGGCGGGCTGAGAACATTCCTTGAACATGTGCTGGCGATCTACTCGAGTGAGATTGCGCAATTATATGCGATCTTATGATGAGGCATACATTGAGAAGTTGGGGACCGAAAACAATCATCTGCACTTTGGAAGCGTTCATTGAAAACCACATCCCTGTGCTAAGAAACAGATTGTTCTAAAACAATTGGCCTCCGGCGAGTGCAAGCTCACGTGCAGTAAGATACTCGGCCGAAACCTTTGTCCAACACTCTGCTATAGATTGTATCTTATCTGGCAGTTACCCATGCGCATAAATTGACCCGGAACTGATGAATAGGGTTTTAGTTCCAATGTGATACCGCTTGATCTGGGTAAGCATGAATGGGTGACATGCTGAGTATGTTTAACGGCCACGAGCAAGGCTAAAGTAAATCAGATTCATTTCACTTGGCTTCAGCCAAAAAATTACCGTCACCCTCAGTCCGGCGGGGAGCGGGGGGGTAACCATCCATGAATGTAGTTCTTTGTACTACAGTAAAGACGTGTGTAAAGAAGGTAACACCTTGTTCTGGTGTGGTTTCAAGGGGTTTAACGGCAGAAAGCCGTTAGGGACGCCGTAGTGAAGGGCTCCGTAAATTTCGACGACCTGGGGTTCTTTAACGTGCACTGACAGCACACAGTACACGGGCCTTTAGAATTCTACCGCCGAGGACGTGATCGAGCCCGCGTCTTTTGGGCCAGCAGCCGACCGCCATAAACACTCAGCCACCACACCTCGTTCTCAGGACGTGTAGTTCCTTGAAATTCAGAGCTGTATAGGACGCAAGGTTTATTTCACCAGGACGGGCACAAAGCGCAAATGAAGCGTTAGCTGCAGATATTCCTTGTAATAATAAGGCAAGGAGCACGCATGCGACAACTTGAATACAGTATGTGGTGCATGTATGGATTTTGCGCATTTAAGTTTTCCGTCGTCAACAGAAAAAAGGCAAATGAAAAACTATAACTGCGCAAGCAAGCACCAGTCGACAAGAGACCAGAGCTGATAAAAACCCAGTCGCAGAACTAGACTAAAGAAAATGACCTAACAAAATGCGCGCTCGTTCCTCTCGCGACAGCGAGCACACGCCTCGCCGCAGATAACGTCGACGCCTGCGATCGCACTGATTTCGTTGCGGCCGAAGACTCGGATCCGCTGGGCTGCTGACGGATGCTCGCGGACGAATTGTTTCCGAAGCCTCGCTTGGCGGTTTCTAGCAGAGGCGACACGTGACGCAGAGCCAGGGCAAAGAACTTGCGGTTGGTGACGCACTTCGCGAGTTCCGTTTCAACACTCGCGGTGCTGCGGGCCGGGCTTTTCGCCCTGGGTATTGTTTAGTTTGAAATAAATTGTCTTTGGCCAGGATCCGTTGCCCTGTTATTATAGGAATATGCCTCAACACCTATTCAGTGCTTGAATTTTCTATTGGCAGCAGCCAAAACCACTATTACTACTTTAGTTACAGAACACTAGCAAGCTTTGCTTTAGCGGCGACCGCTGTTTTACTGAGCCAACCCCCGAGAAGGGCTTCAGTGTAATCCGCCGACTCTGCTACTGCGAAAACCGAGCCATCGCGTGTCCTAAGATAGAGCTAGAGGCAACCAGGTGGGCAAAGCAGCTTAGAATGACGGGGAACGCCGGGAGTGGCATAGCAGGTGGCTGGAGCCAGAGTTGCCGCGATGCGATAACCTATACTCGGCCTGAGATGGAATAAAGTGGAGGAAGTGCATTGGCGCTATCCAAACGAACCACACTTTTTCACCCTAAATGTGGTAAAGTTCTTCGTGAAAGAAAGAACAAGCCAAAACGTCAGTGCCCAAATACCGATTGCCTCATGGCAATTAGGATAGTTTTCCGCAGGTTCGCAAGGTCTGAGGCAGCAGGGCGGCTGCCCTACCGCTTGTGGTTATGCAAAAGCTGCATCAGACCTGCAAGACATTGCAGAACAGTTATTCTTAGAACGGAATATAAAAGCGTTGTGTATGCTGGGTGTTGTGGCACATCAGTAGCTAAGGCTACCATGCGCCAATCAGTCCTTGAAAAGCACCACTTCGATCTTCAGAGTTGCACTCGGTTCTTCGGCGAATATCGTGCGTGTGATTTTCAATGACTTCATTAATACTTGCCGTACAAAATAAATCGACATCTTTACGTATACTGCATCCATATGGGACTGCCATTTTCCGCGTTGTAAATTGTAGTCCCTGTTTCACATTCCTCTAACACGCCTCGCATACTACAAACACGTCACGCTTGACCTGCCATACTTGGCCAACCTGCTAACTTTCCGCTATTCTAAGCATCTCGTGTAGTGCCAAATTGTCTACGTAGGCAGTCGCAGAACGAGGATCACACATATTAGCTATTAAACATTGGCACCGTCAACGATAGCATCGATCCACGCGTATGGAAAAAATTAGAGGCCGAAAGAAACAGTCTGGCTAGATCGTTAGGCTCGAAAATTGACCCTCCGAAGACAGTTACGAAAGCGGCCAGAGCGGTCGCCCTACTGTTCGAAGTGCTGGGATGAAAGCCTGAAGGAGCTCGGCACAGAACCTGCGAAAACGTTAGTCCGAAGGGCTCGGCGGTTGTGGGCGTTGTAGTGAACACCATGAAAAATGCAGCTGTTAGCCATTCGCTATTTTTGCTGGCTCCTGTGGATATGCGCTTTCTTCACGCATGGAACACAAAGCTGCATCATGACGACACCCAACTTGGTCCGGTCAGAGGCTGAAGAAATTGGCGATCTTCAACCGGGAGTCACCTAGGGCCGTCACCCTGACCATAGAGGATCGTGCAGCGCGCCTGCGCACTCTTCGAAGATATCTCCCTAAGAGCAGGCAAGTCTGGCGGGGTTCGCCTGCCGATAAACTTCGGGAAACTTAACGTCCGTTCCGAGAGCGGCACTGTCAGCGCTACCACAAGCAGGTTCACAAGGATAAAAGGAGGAGGTCCTGCTGCTAATCAGTGAGAGGAGCCACTGCCTGCGATTGCAGATCGCAGAGCCGTTGTTCGCGACCAAACCGACCATCAATATAATATGACGGATTTTTTTGTAAAGAATAATGCTATTTACGGGTGGGCTCGAGAGATAAATAATGTGTAGAACGTAGTCATGGTGCTGAGCGCGAAGGGCAATGCCACATGAATGGTCAGTCACTCGTAAAAGTTGCCGATTCTCGGCCAGTAGTAGAAGGCAGCCGTCACTTATGGTGCTTCGATTGCCATGTGATCACCTATCTTCGTCCTCGCCACAGCTCCTTAATTCGATGGTGCCGGCGGTTACTACAACCAAGAAAGATCCTAGACACCATCGTGGCTATACCCGCTAACACAAACCGAAGGCACAGGCCTGTGAGCTGGTGACGCGCGCTCGTAGTTTCCACTGCATGGCCAAAACATGGCCGGACTCCTGTCCTGTGTAGGCGATGGCAGACTGCTGTAGTTGGCCCGCTGGGCGGGTGGCTATCACGGCGCCCGTATCTAAAACGATCAAGGAACCCATTAATGGAGAGGGGCTCGTGCCATCCAGGTTTCATGCTGCCTCGCACACTAGGTGGGCCGGCACGGAGGTTGGCATAATAATTGATCTGGAGCCGGACTTGGCCCCTGGAGAACGCTTCGATGACATCGCTATTGCGGCTCTTCACCCGATTAGGTCAGCAGACGCCATTCGTGGCCTAAGGGAGACAGACAAGTACAGACACAGGCTTGAAGCGGAGAGGGAGCGTCGTCGTCGTTCAGGGGTTCGCCCCTCTGCGGCGGCCCGGCTTCCAACAGCCTCTCTGCCCCCCATCACCCCTCCCTTCCATTCGCCACCGAGAGGCGATGAAGAATCCGCCGCTGACCCTCCTTCCCTAGATCTTGTGGCGGTCATAGACTGCTTGGCACGATACGATCTCCACGAAACAGGTTTAGCCACCAATATTTGCTCCGGTCTTCTTGCTTCCTCTGATTTTTCTTATTTGATCGTTTAAAATAAGCATGAAGCCCTATAGAGCGCCGAAGAAGGTAGAGCCAGTTGTCCGGCGTCCAAATGAGTCTGCTAAAAGTTTCCACCGCTGGCTTCACAAGTACCATCAACAACTTTTTACAAAGGCCGAAAAACCTCACTGGACGAGCTCAGCAAGTCCATGGTGATGGCCGGAAAATCTGTTTAGCCGAGATTCACGAACAATATTCATTCCAAAACCTGACATCCCAGCTTCGGCTGCAGATTTGAGGCCTATAACAATCGGTTCGGTCCGGGTTCGACTTTTTTCTAAGTTTTTATTGGGACGTTTCACTTCATGCCGATTTCATCCTCTGCAGAGCGGGTTTTCTGGTGACTGCTCCGCACAATCCAACCTGCTCCTGCTACTGGGCCTTATGAAATGGAGCAATACAAACAAAAATATACTTCCATGCCGCCTCACTTGATCTCCGCAAAGCGTTCGACACCGTTAGTCATCATGCGCTATTTTCAGCCCTGCAGGAGGGGGGTGCGTGCCCGACGTACCCTGAAGTTGTAAAAGATATTGATTCAATGCAGAGGACCACATTTTCATATGCGGGGGTCACGGAAGGTATCCGTGTGTTCATGCAGCGGGGAATCAAGCAGGGGACCCATTGTCTCCCTTCCTATTCAATCTGGCGCTTGATCCACTGCTGCTTGAGCTGAACGAATCCCGTCTGGGGCTCCACATCAAAGATACTAACATGGCTGCATTAGCCTATGCTGACGGCATCGTACTTGTCGCCAGCAGCCTCGCCGAGCTACGGACAAACTTGGATGTTCCAGTTAGGCACTTCCCTAAGCAGGCCCTTAAGCTGAATCCAACCAAGACTCAGTATTTCGGGTGGCATTACGATGCCTACTGGTTGAAGTGGTTTGACCGCCGCATCCTCGAGCTCCGGCTCGAGAGCGCGGTGGTCAAACCTAAGGCTCGTAATGAGCCTATCCGCTATCTGGGCGTCGATCTTTTTGTAAACAAGCCAACCTGGGTTTCAACCGACGTCATTAATCACCAATTGGCAGTTTTGAAATCCGCACGGTTGAAACCATTGCAGAAACTCTACTATCCCACCAGTGTTCTGGTTACAAAATTGTTATTTGCAACATCCAGCACTCTCGCTGCTAAGGCCTGCGGGACATATCTGGATAGCCACGTCCGCATCGAGGCCAAAAGGCTACTGTACTTGCCACTGTCTTTTTCGAACACCATGCTTCCTCTTCCATATAACCAGGGGAGGGGGGGAGGTTGGTCGTGTTACACCTCGCCCGATTAGGACCAGAGGTACAGCTAAAAGCTTCTGCCACGTTGCAGCGGTTAGGGTCAGAACAGGTAGACACCGCTGTGGAAGAGTGCCTAAGGGACGAGAGAGAGACCATCTATACCAACACCTAGACGTCTGTCACGACGCAGCTGGCGTACGTCGTGGTAAGGCGTGAGGAGGGCCACCGAAGGGGAGCACGGGAACGCGCCGACAAAAGGGAGAGGCTCTCAGGGCGGCGTCGCGCGCGAGTGTCGGGAGCCTCGGCCTAAGCGAGGGGGAATGGTCCGACACAGCAGCTTGCTCGATGGGCCAGCGCCGGAGGCGAGCGGGCATCCGGGCACCCTAGGCCAGAGTGGCTAACAGGACGCATGTGTCATAAACTGTTTCTCCCCCTTCGTTGTGGCATTTTTCTAGTTAGCCACGGCAGCTTGCAGCGAGCCGTGTGTTTGTGCTTTTCTTTTGTGTTGCAAGGCGTGTGTTTTATATTGTGTGCTTTTCTTTTGTGTGGTGGTATGTTGCTTCCGAAATGTGGCGGGAAAGTCACCTATTGGCTGAGGGTGTAGTTTGGGCGGGAGGACAAGGAGATGTGCACGCGCTAAGGAGAGCGCGGGAGGTTGGTTGGTGGCAGCCGGACAGATCGGTCGTGTGCGGCCGGTGGTGGTCCCGGGGTCGCAGAGTTTGAGAAGCGAGTTGCTTGAGCGGCGGCCGGGCGGGTTGGCCGTGTGGTGGCGGACGGTGGTCCGGAGTCGCGAGAGTGTTGGAGTTTTGTCTTTTTTTTAGTTAAAGTGGAGAGGCCGAAATCTGTCGGCATATGTAAATAAGTTGTAAATATTGTAATAAATAATTTTTTGAGGTAAGCCTTTCCAAGTGCCAACGTCGGAAGACCTGCACGCCTGTCTCAAACTCACCAGTCGCGAAGTACGTCCCCCTCCCCCCGGGTCACTCACGAGGCCCGCCCTCTACCACTCCACGTCAACATCTGGATGCAACAACACAACCACAAGAGAGAGAGAGAGGGAAAATAAATATCGTGACTACGTCCCACACGGTGTCTCAGATACTGCAGATGGGAACAAGGCCTTGAAGACCTCTAGACGGTCTACACTAAAAGACTGGCAGGACCGCTATATTCATAAGGACTTGGGTTCTTTTAGGAGAGAGCCACTTGGAAAAAAGTGGCTCAAAGCCGGGGTCAAAATTCCTAAAGGACTGGGACAAGGTAAGGCCATTGAGACTGAGGGGAAATCTTTATCCCACCAGGTCTTTATCAAACAAACAATCATCTGATCTATCAACCAGGTTGTGCAGACGCTGCAAGTTCCGACGAGAAACTGCAAACCACATTGTCGGCAAATGTACTTCTGTCCATCTCTCCAGAATTGCTCGTCACGACTTCATCGCGCATGCCATTGCCTCTAAGCTCCGAGTAATTCATCCCGGTGCCCAGGTGTGAACTGAATACCTAATCACAGACCGTGCGGAGACTTGGCTCAAGCCCGATAACGTTCTGAAGCTGCCCCATTGCACGTACATTCTAGATGTGGCAGTCACCTGGGATTGCGACACCGAGAAATTGGAGCGCATGTGCAAACATCGTACTGTAGTACATCGACAGCTGATCCAGTCCACATTAAAAACAAGCTGAGCGATGTGATGTGACCATCAAGCGAAATATCTATCCAATGGACAGTCATGCGAGGTCATGTGGGAAGAAGGTTACTTATCTCGCCAGTAACTCCCGGAGACACGATCAGCTCAGCCGAGTCCGTCAAAACGACTGCGAATTTCATTTTCTCGTAAGCCTTTTATTTTCTCTTAATGCACATATCGTAGCCTTTATACAAGCGTTGCACGCCTCGTTTCTCCCACTATACCGGTAGGCCAAAATGTGCGATACGTTTATGGCAAGTGAAATTCGAAACCAATTTAAAAGCAACTCGACGGCCCCCGACGAAGCCAGGGGATCGATACACGAGCGGTTTGGCATCGTCCTCCGTCCGGCCCAGCAGACCCCGCCACGAGCACCTCTTCAGCTGGCGCAGCAGCCGGCGAGCACTGGACCGATGTTGACGATTCGTAATGGCATTGTCATATTGTCTCTTTATTAGGACGTCTTTAGGGGTAAAGGGAGGTCCTTTTCGTGTGGGAAAGGAGACTGAGGAATATGGCCACCTGGCCATGGACATGCCGTACGATGTCCACATGACGGCTTCGGATTGAAATGCGCTAAACCACAATATGCGGATAGCACTGATCCGTCGAGCGGGGACAGCTGGGCCACGCAGCGGATAATTCTGTTCGCCTCTTGTTGCAGTACCTACGCTTTGTTCCTCGTCACTGTGGCGCCTTCTCAGCTTGGCTGACCTGGCCTGGTGCATTACGCAGCGTTTGTTTCGTTTGCCTGTCCTTCATGTTCCGTTGTTTTTGCAACTAAAGGTTTCATATGGGTGGATTTGTTTTGCCCCGGAAATAAATCGGATTCTCCGTCCGAGTGGCTCACCGCGGGCGCCCCCCCCTCCCCCTTTCATGTTTCCATACAGACAACCTCAAAACTGAAACCAAGTACTAACGTCAGAGCCTCTTTTTCTAGTTGCAGTTAGATTCAAGTATCTCAAACTAAGGCAGAAACGATCTGATAGGGTGATTTGTACAATTGAACCGGTGGGCAAGATGTGCTCCCACTGCAGTGTAGTGCTAAATTGTTATGCAAGCAGAATTGCAAATTTGGGTTGATTATTGTTTTGATCCGCATATGCTACTGGGTGGAAATTTGACATGTTAAAATCTAAAATCTAGACACTAACATTGTATTGTAAGCTGCTTTTTACTTTATCCATCTGCCTTTCTTGTTTTCCCTCTTATTTTGCAGCTGTATGGCCTACAGCACAATTGGATGACACATTGGGAACCACGAATGAAGCTGGAGAGGTGCGTGGTATTTCGCTAGTTTTTTGTTCACGTACTGTATTAGCCATGAGTGATTAAAAAAGTACTTTTTGACACTTCTTAATGGCCGTGGACACTGGACCTTCTGTTTACCATGCTCGGGCAGCTTGCTAGCCGCCAGAAAACTCTATACAGGAAGGTTCACCGTAGTCGTAAGGGATCGCCGCCACGGTTCACGGAAGCACGCTGCTTTGCGGGCTACTGCGTCTCGTTGCTTGCACATGTACGGCATATATTGGCTCCTTGGGAGCAGAAGAAACGACGTGAAGTTATTGGGCGGCTGCAGGCTCTAGAGCAAACAGCTGATCGCGTTTCGCCCACATATGGCTACGACGACACGAGTGTATGGCGTTGTGTGCTGTCATGAAATCTGAACTTAAGCTTCGAGAAATCCTGAAAAGCATGTGACGGGCAGTTGCACTGGCCGCTCGCTTGCGCCCTCGCGTCTTGTCCCGCAGCTTGCCACCACCCCTTCTACAGGCAGTGGCTGAATCGCTGATGTGGAAGTTGCGGGACAAGACCCTCAGGGGGAAGCAAGCGGCCCCCCCTTCACAAAAGCCAGCTAGAGGTTATAACCACTGGGAATAAAATGGCTCATAACCTGAAGGTGGCTGCTAAGCAGGGAATCGGTCTTTTGTTCTCCACCCCCTGCAAGCTGTTTCAACTTTGCAGGCGTGTGGCTGCCGGTCCGTGCAGCGCCGCTTGCACCACTGAGGAGGTGTACCAGTTTCCATTGCAGTGTGGCAGAGTTTATGTTGGCCAAACTGGCCAGTGCAATGATAGACTGCGGCAGCATTTCCGTTCTCTGAAGGGTGAAATTGGCGCTAATGTCCCCAGACATTGCAGGGAATGCAATGGTTGTTACCCGAAGCTCAATCAAACAATTATCGAAGGAAGGGGAAAGACTAGAATTGAGCGGGAGATTTTAGAAGCAGCACACATGCACAGACTTGGCTTTGACACCCATGTAAGAGAGCCTCCTCTGGCTCTCCGAGATAGAGACGTAATTTTTGTTCAAAAAGTGATAGTTGTGTCACCCCTTTGAAGTCGTTTTTCCTTTGTCATCTGCGATTTTACCACGTGTTATTGTTGATTTTATGTTTTTATTATTGCATGGCATTCCACACGAAGACGCAATGTTTTGCTGCTGTGTGTTTCTTCATAGTAAACGTTGTTTGGTGTCTACTTCTGTAATCTTCCACGTTGAAACACAACTTACGCTGTGCCACATGTAATTGTTTTGTACCACAGTGACAACTTCAGACGTGACGGAGTGCTAATATGTGGCCACCGCTCACAGCATGCTTTGGGCAAGTCACAAGGCCTGTAAAGCAGTTAAGTTTACAAGCATGCTTACAAGTTTACAAGAGAAGTAA
The DNA here is from genome assembly GCF_052857255.1 of Amblyomma americanum. Lineage (NCBI taxonomy): Eukaryota > Metazoa > Arthropoda > Arachnida > Ixodida > Ixodidae > Amblyomma > Amblyomma americanum. The sequence continues at coordinate 405,754,877 of NC_135497.1, forward strand.
AACGGCAGGTGCTGCGCTATATTAATTTTTCAGACCTTCGCTTACCAAAAAAAATACCAGCTTGACTAACTTGCCATAACTCTGCGCCTCTTGTTGCGACTGGAGTCTTTGCCAAAGGGATGCAAATAACGAGGTGCGATGCCTAGGTCTCCAACAAAGCAGCCCGCTTGGACCTGAGAACTAAGTTTCGGCCCTTGCTAGCTTGCTAATAAATATCGCTGTACTGGCTATGTGTGTTAGTATTTTAAAGGCGCCGGTACTGCGCATGGAATAAGAGCAGTTAGTGTAACAGTCAGTGTGCCTTGACTGCTGGGGCCCATGAAACTAGTCCGCGTTGTTTTTCTGCAGTACTGATGTAATTAGGAATATACAAGAACCCCATCTGATAGAAATTTCTGAAGCTCTCCATTCCGACGTTCCTTATAGCCTGAGTTGCTTTCAGACGTCAAACCCCATAACGACAAACCAAACCATTTTTTACCATGAACATATGAATACTGCACGTATCATACTTTTGGAACAACTAGTGTGCAGCATTTGATGGAAAATACACGCAAGCCCAAAATTTGTTGTCTCCACCCCTGCAGTGTGTCTTGGTTACTTTGAGCAGAAATTAATATGTGAAAGTGCTTCTCAGGAAACACATCTAAGACTGGTGCATTATTCTGTGCCTTTTTATCAAGTATGTTTATGTTGGCATTTCATGTCGGGTGAGCTCTGCATTTAAAACAGTATTAAAACCATCTGTGCTGTGTGTTCATCTTAGGTCCATGTTGGGCATGGAAGTTATGTGCCAGTGGCTGCGTGGAATCTCCTGCTGGCATTGGGCAGCGAATCTACATTCTGCAAACAGTTGGCAGTGTGCCTGTGGGGCAACAAAACCCTTGCCCAGAGTAACCTCACAGGTACGCTGTCAAAGAATGCAATCTCTAAGGGGATGACGAAAATACATCCACCGCTTTCCCCTCTAAAGGTGGCTTCAGTGTCAGGTAAGCCACTCGTTCTTGTTGCATAGCTGCATGCATTTAGTCACTCTTACGGGTTACCAACGACCCCTTTTTTTGGAATGCGGCCCATTTGAGATTCTGAGAGTTTGTAACTAATTCTATTACTCTCATTGTTGTCAGACTTATGACAGCCGTTCCACACAATAAAGAGGACTTTACAGTGAAAGATCGTTAATTCGAATCTCAATAATTTGAATTCTCAGATAATCCAAACTACACTACTTGGGGCGGCCCAGCTGCATTGGGATCTGTGCATAAAAAAGCCCGTTAATTCGAAAGCGAGTCGGTTCCGCTACGGATAATTCGAACTATGCGCCGCCACGTATGGGCAGCTTGGCACACTGCACGTGGCCAAAAAAGCACCTCCGCATAGTTAGAGCTTGCGCACGTCCTAAACGAGGAGAAAAGAGGGAACCAGATAAAACCGTGGAAGAGTGGATAAAGCCCAAATGGCGCCATCACCGGCGGCGCCGACGAGTAGGGGTTGACCGCCGCGGTGGCGGCTGCCTAACCTCATTTCCGCGCAGCCTCCGAAACTCGCGAGTTTCGTTAATACTCGTTAATTCGAGCACTGTTAATTCGGAAATACGGATAAGTACTGTCGACGCGGTCTCAGCCAACGCCCATGAAAGGCTATGACTTCGGAGGGGCGCTACAAATGACATGCGAAAAACTTTTTTTCTTTCCCGAATGTCGTCCATCCTTCCACCCATCAGTCGCCAACGGAAGCACGCGGGCAGCCGCGATCATGATGCCGACTTTTACCATTGGCCGGAGGTCAGCCACTGGCCGGAAGCGGCCAACGTGGGCTATCAGCGCGGACCTATTAGGGCGCGACCGCGTCTGTCTTCCGGCCGCTTCTATAACATGGCTGCGCCTGCCGAAGCAGCCTCTCGTTTCACCACGAACTCGTCGTTGCCGCTACACTGTGCCGCATGTTCACGGCAAACAAAAGTCGCACGAAGCTTTCGCTTTGTCCGAAGATGTCCGCAGCACAAAACTTTAGCGATGAAATGCACCAGATTTTCCGAATGCTTCTGGATTTTGAAGGCTGCTTGGGTTAGCCACTACGCGTCGGTTGGCGTCAAGAAGCGCCGGAGGTTCAAACAGGTTAATTATTTAGGTTCAGAAAGGGGCCACGAAGAATATTCGTCCTCTGTCGTTATTGAATAAATAGTTTAATTGCAAATGCACAGCTAGTCTTTTCAGCATTTTACTCAGCATATGAAATCCCGCAGTTTCGAAATCCTGGCGGCAGCCGGCCGTTTTCCGCCGCTTGTGGTGCTGCACGGCGGCGTTGCGTCGGCGTTCCGGCGCGCAGCTCAACACCCGCAGCGCAAGTTCGCTCTTATGGGTCGCCCTTACAGCGATTGTACTGAAAACGAGGCTTGCAAAATGTGACAAGCGCTGGCACTCTGCAAAGTTCGCTTCTCCTCCTTGCTAGAGCTAACGTCAAAAGGCAAACACACCGTGATCTTATCGCAGCGCAGCATCTTGGCGCACTGACAAGAAATGCGTTGTGGTCCGTGACGGTGCGAAAGAGAAGGAAGTGTGAACGACTAACGCTTTTTTTTTTAATTCTTAGGCAAACATCGGGAGTGGGTGGGTTCATTATGCGAGTGGGTTCGTTACACGAGTGAATACGGTACGCATACCACAATTCAAATGGTTCTGGTCAGTTTTTTCGAGGGCATTCGATATTCGAACATCGGATAATTCAAACTTTTTTTCGAATTTCAATTAAGTTCAAATTAACGAGCTTCTACTGTATACGAAAGTCACTTGAGTGATGCTCTGCTCGAGTAGAGGCAGGTGCAAAGTGTACAGTGGGCTGTGGGATCAGGCGGCAGCTATTGCAGCCGCTGCTTTCGAACCTTCTTGCGAGGAAGGTGGTTTGAGAGGTCAAAAGAGAGGTCGTGAAGGCATGACGTATGATTCACTGCAGTTTCTTTTGCGTTGGCTCATGATGGTAGCAAGATCTTTTGTGTCAGACTGATTCTGTCTGCTGTAAATAGACTGGGGGAGTAAACGCATTCTGTTTGCATTGCCGTCACAGCAGTTACTGAAGGGGGTGTGTTGTTCAACAGGTACAAGGAAATAACAGCATCGTCAGCTGCCCCATTTTAGGTGACTGTGTCTCGGAATGAACATGGCAGCACCAGTACAAAACAACAAAGATGCAGCGAAACCTTGACACACAAGCACTCCAGTGCCAGGAAAAAGTGCTACTGTTGCTATATTTAAAAGCGGAGTAGACTGCTGCTAAAGGTTAGTGAAATGTATTTTTTTTCAACATGCGCTGTCCATGGTTCAGGCATGATTCATACAGAGCAATGACTTCGAATCGCGCGATGCTCAACCAGCTTCTTGAATAGTGACCGACTCCTGTGAATCGGGTGTTACAGTTTAAACTAGAGGACAGAAGCCCCCTCTCAAAGTGATCTTCAGTGAACTCTGCCTGTGCACTTGCTGCCACCTTTTCAGAGTCATGGCGCAAAATTTGCTGGTGCCAGTTGCTGGTGCCAGGCGATTGCAGTCAGCTGTATAAATTCATATTGTAGTTCACTATCCGTTTTTAACGATTTTAAATGGGATGTTATCGTCAACCCATAAGGCAGTGATCGCATTCCTGTGTTAATAAGTTTGACATCTGCACCAGAAATCATCCCAACTAAACCGCGACGTTGGAAGCTGCATTTAGTAGACTGCGAAAATTTTAGAGCACAAGCCAACTCACAAGATATAGTTTTATAAAACCTCGGCATCGATGAGATCAACGAAAAGTTCACGAGTTGTATAATTACTGCCGCACTATAAGCTATTCCTAAGTCTTCATTAGAGGTGCGGCAAAAATACAAAGTGTGGTGGACAAAAAATACAAGCAAAAAAAAACAGCATGGGGTAAATGTCACAGGTACCCTACACATGAGAACCTCGTACGTTTAAAAAAAGGCAAGAGGCAGAGCTCGGTACGTCCGCCGCAGTGCCGAGAAAGCGTCTTGGCAGAGTTATTTTCCATCTATAACCCGTCAAATCACGTAAAAAAAATGCGGGAGTAGGTTCGAAAATTAAATGGCAACTTCTCACCGTTCACAATTCCTCTTCTAACAACACCTGGTTTACAAACAAGCTTAGGGGAACAGGCAGACATTTTGAGGGAGGACTTCGCTGCAGTTTGTAGTTCCATCTCACTATACGCAGTCATTCCTGAAATACAAAAGTATTGCCGAAAAACATACTTCCAACAAGTGAAGGGGTAAATGAAGAATACAACAATTTAATTACTCTCCAAGAAATAAACAGAGTACCGTCTGCCGGAAAAAACTGCACCAAGACCCGATCAGATACTCTGCGAAATGCTTGCACATCTTTCTCAGCCTGCCATAGGGGCACTCTTGAATTTCTTTAACAAAATATTCATTGAAACAAAAATGCCTAAAGCATGGAAAACAGCAGTGATAGTGCCTTTCCAGAAACCTGGAAAACCACCAACTTTCCCTTGTAGCTATAGGACGACAGCCCTCAAAAGCTGTCTCGCGGAATCTTTTGGAAGTGTCCTTAATATAAGATTGCCATTTGTCCTTGAAACCCGAGAACGTCTCGATGTCCGTCAATGCGGTTATAAAAAAAGGATGCTCAACGACAGACCATTTAGTTCGCCTCTAAAACACAATAAGAAGCTTTTATACACCAACAGCACTGTCTTGCTTTTTTCTTCGATATGGAGAAAGCGTATGATACAACCGTTTGGGATCCTCGGCGACCTAGCGAAAGCGGGGAGTTTGTACTCGCCGGAAGAACGGAAATGCAGCGCTGACAGAAGGAAGTGCGCATTGGCTATGAAGGGGCAAGATGCCTTTGATTGCCTTGTCACTGGTCCATCAAATTTTTCATTGTTCTAAACGGTGTGGAGCTACACGCTTCGCTGTGTCTGATATGCGCGGCCGGTAGTCGCCGCCGCCGCGAGCTGCATGACAGCGATGCTCCGAAAATGGAATTGTGCGGCCGGACTCTCCCTCGGCCTATCAACGGTGGTCCGAAAATATGCCAACAGGATTACGTAACTTTTCAGGTCTAAGAAGCTTTGGGGACTGCCGGCGGTCTGAATCAAAAAATATGTAACATCACTGTCGGGCACCTTCCATGTTGTTATGCCAGAAACAATGGCCTGCAATATCCCTTGCTTGACAAGCTATGGCAAAGCCAACACAATGCAGTCAACGAGCCAGCGTCAACGCAGGCGTCCATTGACAACTATTATAAGTTGTACGAAAAACTACTGCAAAGCCAACGCGATATACCCGACAAGGCGGCTCGTGGCCGACTGGGTAGTAATGAGGAGTTATTTCCGGCAACAGTAGATATCCCCTCGACATCGTCACCTGACGACGTGCAAGAAGAGGCAATGGCAATGGAGCTGACTCCTATCATTGAGGAAACGCCAGACATCATTGCAAACTGCACAGCACTCCCATCTAACGATGATGTATTCATCGCTGATGATGACGATGCCATTGTGCCCCCATCCCCAAAAGCCTTTCGGAATGTTATAATCTCCATTTGCGACGAACAGAGAAGCGCAGGTTCAGGCGGGTCAGGAACACCTCGGATGGAAGAGAGCAACTCCTGCTACTGCTCCGGCGATCTCGAGTTCTACGGCGGTGCACCGTGGACTTGCTGCCGTTCCTGACAGCCCGTTCTGGGGTGTCAACGGCTGACGCAACCACCTGCTACGGCCAGGGGCGCCTCCACCACTATGGCCACCCATCCGGGTGGTGCCCACAACGCCAGCATCACCGGCATTCCCTCCACGGGCACTTGGACCGGGAGCTAGTACGACGCCGCCAACGAAGCCGTCAGCGAGGCCAGCCCGAGCACTTCGAGCGCCACCTCGACGCCGGCCACCTGGATGCCACTGACTGGACCCATGCAACGCTTCATCAGCACTGAACCGTGAGCACGAACGCCAAACTCTGGTTAACCCTCATCGAAAGCGAAAAGCTGCGTCTCCCTGGCCAGCTTTGTGGTCAATGACTGGCGGTTTCGATAGATAGCCATACTGCACAAATAAAGTTTGCTCCAATCCAATCCAGAAAGTAAAATTGGAAAAGAATTTTTTTTGCAAATGAAATGGTGTAATGTGAAATGGCGCTACATTCAATGTCGAACTTACGGCCCCGCTGACGGCTCGAAAAGCTAGCGTAGTGAAGCTGAAAAGAATATTCAAGTTGGTATTCAAAAGAAAACCCTCAGCACCGACATAGCAGACGTAACTCATTTCACCGAGTGCAACTGTGATGTTTTAGGCAAGTCGTATCTGCAGCGTCAAGTTTTCGCTAGGACGTTCTAGTTCCAACGAGGTTAATAAAGCACTGTTTAGAATGTGTAAAGTCACCCGACATGAGACAAGCTAAATAAAATGTGGATAATATTCTTGAACCCAGTTCAAAGCTCTGTCCTGTCGTCCTTGAGCTTCGTTTTTGTGCGCCGAGTCGTGCAATCATGAAATCAAACCAACTAGCCCAACAAGAAGTATTCCTAAAGTAAAAGGCGTTTCGCATTGCCTCAAGAACTGGTCTTTCAGGTATTCATTCTCCTCCTTGTCGTAAATTACACGTCTTTCTGCGGTACACAGTGTCAAACCATACTCGACGGTATCTTTTAGAACGCCACAAAATGTGCTTTGCAGGGTGCTAGATGGCTCGAAGTGTTTTCCATGCAGTGTGCTGAGGCGCAAGGTATTTTCTGATAGGACTTGGGTACAGCGACGTTGAAACAGCGTACCCACTAGGGAGCTTTTGGACGCATATTCGATGGGCTCAGGTTGGGACACGCGATGACAGCGTCAGCGACCTTTGCGTTGCACTGTCAGCTAAGGAAGGAATGAATAGGGATGCCACGTTTTGCTGCTTGACTGTCCCGCCGTCGTTCTGAATGCATTTGTCGGAAACCCTGATTAAGTACGCACTGCCACCTAGAAGTCTACCCGCCTAGAAGTCTACCTGCCACATAGAAGTCAAACTTACAGCACTCCATCAAAACTACGTTGGTCGCCCTGTAAAAAAATTTCTGGTGCTTTAGCTCTGGTTAATCCTGGTCGAAAGCGAAAAGGTGCATCACCCTGGCTACGTTTGTGGTCGAGTGACTGGCGGTTTCCATACATAGCCATGCTGACATGCAGTTACTTGCTATATATCTTGCATTCCTCGAAATGACACTGAAGATGCTCACACAATGCAGTTATACGTTTAATATAGTTTCGCCGATATTCACAAAGGAATTATTGCTCGTTGTATGCGGAGATATAGAATAAAATACGGATTAAAACAACGCGCAAACCCTGCAGATAATTTTACAAAGCCAAACCGAAAAATAAGTTTTTTTTTTTGGGGGGGGGGGGAGGAAGTGGCGCAATGCGAGACAGGCGTCATTTCCTTTACTTAAAATCAACTTAATTTCATTTTCCTTCCCTTACGGGCGTGGTTCGGGCGTCGGTCTCCACGGCAGGCGCCGCATCGATCACACGCAGCGTTCCGCTGAACGCACCAAAGCGTACCGGCGTTTTATGCAGAACCCACATTCATGACCTGCGCATGTGATGCCGCCAAACGCTTTCCCACTTCACCGGAGGTCAAGGTCAAAGGGTTTACGTTTATGGGGGTTTAACGTCACAAAGCGACTCATGCTATGAGACGCCGTAGTGAAGGGCTCCGGAAATTTCGACCACCTGGGGTTCTTTAGCGTGCACTGACATTGCACAGTACACGGGCCTCTAGAATTTCACCTCTATCGAAATTCGACCGCCGCGGTCGGGATCGAACCCGCGTCTTTCGGGCCAGCAGACGAGTGCCATAACCACTCAGCCACCGCGGCGACGCGCATACAGATGCACAATGGTCGGTGACGCCCGCTAGATGCTAACCGAGCAGCTCAACAGCATGCGGATGCCCTCGTAGGGGCAGCATTCCAAACTTCTCAGGCATGTAAATATCACCTTATTCGTAAGTATATATTCTTGTGTGTGCATGTTCTTCATTTTCAGCTTTGTATTTAATCTTTTTTTCTATAGACAGTCTACAGACTATGAATAGACAAAAATATTATAGCAAGGAAACAGTCTATAAGAAGTCTATAGACCATTTTTGTAAGGCAACACTGCTGTCATCATCACTCCCTCTGCTCCACTGGCAGACCGGCTCGGCCAGATTACCTGGCTTACCTTGGGCAACAAGACCTTCGCTATGACCGCCTACGACGCCCCTGACGACTCGTGCAAAGGCGTCATCCACAATGTGCCAACGAACAACACCCCGACCGGGGGAATCCGACGGTCTAATTAAAACAAAGCATTGCGAGGGCCAGCATTGGTGCTGACGCAATGAGATTTCTGCCCATTGCTCTGAATGTCAACGTAAAGAAATTCAAAAAAGCGCGGGTAAACGGCGGGAATAACTATGCCTTTTGTGGATACTTCTTGCGCTATGAGACAGACTGCTCATTCGGCTGGGAGTGCTGCTGATAGAAAGAGTTTCCTTGGCCACAGCTGTGTTCATGAGAGCCTAGGCTTTTTTAGATCTCCGCGCCCCGGATCCCCTCCAGACCGCTGGACCACCGTTACAAGCATCCGTGATGCGAGGTTAAACTATCTATATACTCTGTAGCACATTTCCCTGGTATATAAGGGATTTTTATACTATTCTCTCTTTAACCAGCGAGTGGCGTTGCACGGCCCCTCTTTAGCTGAACAGGTGCATAGTTGGTTAAACTGCCATGATGCAGGTTGTGTGGGAGTAATGAATGACCGTGTGCTCTTCGATCGAATTGATAAATTGATGAAAAGTGAGCTTTTTGCTCGTATGTTTGGATCTGTTCGCAATTTAATCTTCATTTATTTCATTTTTTTCTTTCTTTGCGCAGGCCGTACAGCCACTTACACACCTTTTTTTTCTAGCGAGGGGGGGGGGGGGGAATTATCTATCTTGTGTTCCTGATGTAGACTTTTGTGCTGGCTGCTCTTTTGAGCCTTTTTTCTCCCCTGAGGCTATTAGCTAAGGGGCTGCTTTCGGTAGCCTGCGCTCTATGCCTGTGTTTGTTGCTGGATTGTGGCCTGCTTTTGCAGTGCGCAATATCTACAAGTATCGACGCAACAGCTAAGGCTTTATTAGAGCTCGTTGATGGAAGGGGGGAGGGAAAGAGAAAAGATTTGTTTTCTTTTTTTGATAGAAATTCTGGACCTAAACAGACTGCCTCCGGCTACGGCCGCCAGTGTCGTCTGGAGCACCGCATAGCTGTGCACAGAGATATATAGAATTCCAGCCTACCCTGTATATTTAGTCCGCGGGTCTGTTATTTTTTTTCCCTTGTTCCAGCGTAGCCCGTCGACCGGGAGTGAGTAGGTTAGCAATTTACATCTGTTCGGGTGGGGGCTCTCGCCCCTAGCCTGGCGCCAAAAGTACAATCTAGTGCTCTAGAAATGCACAACTTCCATGAATTTTTCACCCGCATTTAGCCTTAATTTTGTTTTGTTTTTTCCTTTCTTGGGGTTTCCCCGATGACGGAGCTATCTCGAAGCCATGCGGCGTGCACTGCGTAAGGGTATTTCGAGCCTCTAACAGGATCTGCCATGAGTTTCGCCGTTTGCGGCGCTGTGCCGTGCCTGCAGTGCTTCGCAGCCACAAGTGTTTTTCTTCTCTCTGATCATCGGCGAGAGCGCTGCTACAGACACTGAAAAAAATCGAATGACCTTTCCGAAATTTCAGGAGGACAGTACCGCCACTTCGGTGTAGAAGCAGGAATACGGAAAATCCTGGGAGAGTGTCGAGAGCTGCCACCGGGACTGAATTTGACTTTTCATATTGATGGCCTCCCATTACCGGAAAGTTCTAGAGGCCAGTTTTGGACAATTCTCGGCCGCATAAACAACCTCAAGTATGCGGCACCATTTGTGAAGAGTGTTTTCTTCGGGGACAGCAAACCGAGAGATGCAAATGACAAGTGAATTTCTATACAGCTGTGTTGAAGAGCTAAACTTTCTTTTAGCTACAGGAATTGCTGTTGAAGCTTTCGCAATACCTCTAGAGCTAAAAACCATAGTGTGTGATTCGCCTGCAAAGGCGTTTGTTTTGTGTGTCAAAAACCACATGGGCTATTACAGATGCAGGAATTGCACTGTTAAGGGCGAGTACATTGAATGAAGAGTGTTTTCCAAACATTAGCAGTGAGTTGAGAACCGACTGCAGTTTTAGGCAGAGGTCGCAGGAGCAGTATCATACTGGAAGCAGTATTGTAGAGCAGCTGCCAATAGACATTGTGAGGGATGTCCCGCTAGATTATATGCACCTCGTTTGCCTAGGCGTGGTGCACAAATTGCTTGTATTGTGGTTCCGTGGCCCGAAAGCTATAAGGCTTGTCACCAAAGTCCTCATTGAACTCGCAGAGAGAAATGTCAAGGGCGCACAGTTTGTTCCTTGTGAATTTAACAGAAAGCCGCGTAGCCTCACAGATCTGGATCGCTGGAAGGCCAGAGTTTCGTTTCTTCTTGCTGTATGGGGGACCCGTGCTCCTGTCATCGCTTCATCCGGCACAGATGTACGAAAATTTTCAAGCTTTGCATGTTGCTATTACGATTATTTTAATGACTAATGGCACGAAAAGTGAAGGCAGTATGCAGGGGAGCTTCTGAACCATTTTGTTAAAGGCTTTACAAAGATATATGGTTAGGATCATGCTTCGCACAGTGTGCATGGACTATGCCATCTGGCATCCGATGTTGAGCACCTGGGGCCATTGGATTCATGGAGTGCGTTCTCATTTGAGAACCACATGTATACTCTGAAAAGGCTGCTCCGAAAACGAGAGCGACCACTTGAGCAGCTCTCTAATCGACTATCAGAGCAAGGAGCTGTACTGAAGGAGGCTGAGCACACGCCAAACTTTCCACTGCTCAGTGGACGACATGAGTCTGGGCCCCTTATTGCTCCATGTCAAGGGCCTCAGGTCAAGAAAATGAAGCTGCCACTTTGCTTCAGTGCCATGGTGATTTTATTCTCATATGAGCCCATGAATACCTGTTGCAGCGATAATTTTTATGGCATTTGCTCATGCAGAAGAATGTGTTGCACTGCAAGTTGCAAGTTCAGATACTGGAAGTAATATTTGCCTCTCGTTGTTGCACTAAGAGTAAAAAAAAACTGAGTCTGAACTGAACTGCATATATTCAACTGCTGCTTTTCCATCTCTATTTCTGTACGCACCACAGAATACATCTGCAGCTCAGAAGAGCAGTAGAGAGGCTCGTGCGGCGTACCGGGACGACAACAAACGGCAGCAAGCAGCTGGGGAATTTAACGAATAAATTATTCGCACAAATGTTTCGCTTTTTTATGCAGCTTGATGAGTTATAACCCCGTCAGAATGTACTCAAAACAGAAATTGTTCTTTTGAGGATGTCCTGAGGCCGGACATGAGGACCTTTTTAGTACAATTTGAGGACCATTTGAGGACGTCCTGAGGATAAAGAATATCCTCAAAAAACATCCTCACTATGTCCTCAGGATATTTCAGTGTTGTCTGGGCTCATTCAAAGGACACCATGAGGGTTTGGTCGGCCACTGCCCCCCTAAATCTTGCGAGTGCTTCGATTTAGCATTTATGTTACCAATACTTGGTATGTTAGATAGTTATTCAGCCTCTCGTGAAAACATAGGTTATCCGTATTTAGCTTCGCGAGTAAATAAAGAGGTACTGCTTGGTAGCTCTCCTGACAATCTTCGTCTGGAGGGCCATTCTGGGGTTGGAAGGGTTTTTTTTTTGGAGGGGGGGGGGGGGGGGCACGTAAAAGATATATCTCAGGTCTCCTACACATGCTTCTCCGCTAGAGTAGGAACCCTGCGTTCTTGCTCGGTTTCAAAGTCAAGGGGAAATCTTTGATCTTCGTGACCCCAAGGGTCGCTGCCTTGAATCGGTTCGTTTCATTCCTTGCGCAATTCAGCGCGGACCTATGGCTTCCTTATACTCCCGATCAGCTCAAAGCCTGCATCTCGTACATTATTGCTGTGCTCGTTCATCTCATTCCGCTCCACGATAACCGAGCTATATTTCTTCGAACAGCAGCCTAAAAATGCGTCGCGCTCGCCTGTCGGGCCACCTTTTATGCCGGTCTCTGCAGGGGTCTTTATGACCTCTAGCGCACCACGTCACCCTGTCGCCCTTGCGATAGTTGCGAGGCAGCCTAGAGGAGAGGTGCAGTTTTTTTTTCCTTTTTCCCCGTGGCAGTGCGCGGAGTCTGTACCCTCCTCGGTGTTCCATATTCCTTTGCAGTAGACATGGCGATACTAATAGTTTTTGTTTACTTTTCGCTACCGGCGGTGGCGGTCCTTCCGGTGTCTCTGCGGGGCGGGATCTCCTTGTTCAATGGCTATCAACGTCTTGCAACTAACTTATCCTAACAAGCCCCATATCTGCCACTTATGTGGCTTTGAGGGCCCGATTTATTCTGTGTCAAAGCACTACCGTTCGTGTCACGACCTATACGTGATGTGGAAATGCCAACACTGTCCCAAGAACCATCCACAGGCACCGAGCCTGGCACCACATTTCATCCAGCGCGCCAAGCGAGCTGCGACATCCTCAAGGCGAGGCAGTCGAGTAGGCCCCCGCCTGTGCCATTTCAGGGCACAGAGACTTATCCGTTCCTTCCACGCTCAGTAATAGTCCTACATCTAGTGCAGACGAGGCGATTGGGTCCTCTCCTGTTTCGGGCCATACTCGCGGTAGGGAGTCGCGCTGGGGCCCCTTCACAGGCCTGGTGTAATAAGCCTCCTCTAACCTCCCTCCGCTGCTAGATGCATCCCTTGCAAGCACATTTATTCCAGTCGACAACGCCTACAGGATCACTACCTGCAGGTCAACACACCAGTCAGGTGGGTACGCAGGCGATGTGTTTCTGCTTCGTATGACTAATTGAAGTCGGCATTATCGCACTATGCAAGGTGCAAGATATCAGAAACCCTACACACCGCTTTGTAGGTGTCTCGTATTTGTGGTTCTTGCGGTGGCGGTGGCCAAGGGAGGTCGGTCGGGTGCTAGCCCTTCTGGCGGTGGCGAAGGGATTTCTTCTGCTCCTGTTTTTTCCTGGACTGGTGGAGACCTGCGGCAACTAATTGGCCTTCAGGTGAAATTAGACAGGCTGTCGGTCCAAAAATTTTAAGTCAGTATCTCCCTAACAGAACGCCAGAGAGTATTGCTCAGGAATTTGGAACCTGGAGGTACGAGCGCATTGCTCAAGAGGTTCTCACGGGCGCGGTGTTGCCCACCCGCTCCACACGGGCTGCGGCGTCTCGCGCCTCCATCCGGTCGGGCATTTCCAAAAAGACGGCGAGTGAGTTCTGTTAGCAGCTGTTGTCCTCCTCTGACAGCTCGGTTACCTCTGGGGATTTCCCGACTGCAATCTGAGTCCGCACCCTGCCTTGATGGCATGGGAACGCAGGTCTTACCGGGCGAGGAACCAGACCCGTCGGTGGCCTTTGGCATATCTCCCGTGGAGGCCAGTACTGCTTCCTCTGGGGCGTCTATTTTCGTTCAGTTCTTGGCAATTACCTCAGCCTACCACAAGCAGCCCTTCAGTGGGCACCAACATGCACGGCAAAGCAATTGTCAAACCCAACAGGCCCACTATTCCAAGTTTTATTTTGGGCGAGGTGTCACCGCCCCACCATAGGCGTGTAGATGACATTGACCGTGACACCGTTGTGGCTGAGGCCTCTGCAACCCCCGGTATTGCCCCTGAACCTTCTAATGCCATGGCACCGGTGGTTAGGCATGTTGCCCCACTAGCCTTTCGCAGCACACCACGGGGCAGGCATGGCAACGCCTCATTCCCTTCAAGCACATCTGCCCGGGGTACATTTGGAGATGCCCAGACAGCGGTTCCTAAACCTTTATTTTTGCCAGAGACACAGGGGAGCCTGGGGTCATCGCCTTCCCCGTCATTCCGACTGCCTGATGATGTAGACGTCGCTAGCACGTCTCCACAGTCTGTTAACATTAGGAGCACCACTCCGTGTTCTCCGGACGAGTCATATTATAGCATTCCCGACAGCCCCTGGGTGGAGGCGGATGGCAACTCGCCATCAACCATTACGGGTCGCCCTGAGAAGTGCACCCAGTACTTGGATCAAAGGACGTCTGAAACCAGCCCCAACCTGAGAAAGCCACCCCCCCCACTCCTGTCCTGTGGGGGGGATGGTAGACTGGTAGTTGGTCCGCTGGGCGGGTAGCTATCACGGCACCCGTATCTAAACGATCAAGTAGTCCATTGATGGAGAGGGACTCGTGCCATCCAGGTTTCATGCGGCCTCGTACGCTAGGTGGACCGACGCGGAGGTTGGCATAATAATTGCCCTGGAGCTGGACTTGCCCCCTGGAGAACGTTTCCATAATATCGCTTTGCAGCTCTCTACCAGATTAGATCAAGACAGACAAGTATAAACATGGGCTTCAGGCCGTGAGGGAGCATCGTCGTCGTTCAGGGGATCGCCCCTCTGTGGCGGCCCGGCTTCCAACGGCCTCTGCACCCCAACCCCCCAACCATGACGCCTCCCTCCCTTCGCCACCGTTAGGTGGTGAGGAATCCGCCGCTGACCCTCATTCCCTAGATCTTGTGGAGGTCAGACTGCTTGGCTAGATACAATCTCCACGAAACAGGTTTAGCCACCAATCCTTGCTCCGGTCATCTTGCTGCCTCCGATTTTTCCATCTTATATGATCGTTCTAAAATAAGCCTCAAGGGCTATACAGCGCTGAAGAAGGTAGAGCCGGTTGTCCGGCGTCCAAATGAGTGCTAAAAGTTTCCACCGCCGGCTTTACAACTACCATCAACAACTATTTAGTAAGGGCCCAAAAATCTTACTGGACGAGCTCAGCAGGAGCCATGTTGATGGCCGGAAAAATCTCTTCAGCTGAGATTCACGAACAATATGAGCCCCTCTTGCAGAAGTAATCTCCGGAGGTCACATGGGTAGGGATATAATCTGGAGTGTTGCCAAGAGTGGCCCCACTCTTTACATCTGGTGAGTTCCTTTCCTGCTACCATGAAATACGTGAGAATACAGCCCCGGACCAGACGGCCTTACGGTGGCGCAGCTAGGTAAAATCCTCATTGACGTCATCACTTTAGTCATGAATAACTTCCTTTCAGTACATTGTCTACCCGAGGACCTGCGCAAGTCCAGAACAGTTTCTATACCAAAGCATGACATTCCAGCTTCGGCGGCAGATTTGAGGCCATAACAATTAGGTCGGTCTGGGTTCGACTTTTTTTCTAGGCTTTTATTGGGCTGTTTCACTTCATGTCGATTTCATCCTCTGCAGAGCGGGTTTTCTGATGACCGTTCCGCGCAGTCCAACGTGCTCCTTCTACAGGGTCTTATGAAATAGAGCAAGACAAACAAAAGACTTCCATGCCGCCTCACTTGATCTCCGCGAATCATTTGACAGCGCAAGTCACCATGCGCTATTTTCAGCCCTGCAGGAGGGGGGTGTGTGCCCGACATACTTTGAGGTTGTAAGAGACATGTATTCAATGCAGAGGACCACACTGTCATACGCGGGTGTCACGGACGAGATCCGTGTGTTCATGCAGCGGGGCAGCAAGCAGGGGACCCTTTGTCGCCGTTCCTATTCGATCTGGCGCTCGATCCGCTGCTGCATGAGCTGAACGGATCCGGTCTGGGGCTCCACATCAAGGGTGCTAACATGGCTGCATTAGCCTATGCTGACGACTTCGTACTTCTTCGCCAGCAACCTCGCCGAGCTACGGGGAAACTCGGATGTTCCAGTTAGGTACTTCCCTAAGCTGGGGCGTAAGCTGAATCCAGCTAAGACTCAGTATTTCGGGTGGCGTCACGATGCCTGCGGGACATATCTAAGGCCTGCGGGGCATATCTGAATCGCCATATCCGTAACGAGGTCAAAAGGCTGCTGTACTTGCCACTGTCTTATCCGAAATTCATCCTTCATCTTCCATATAACTAGGGGGGGGGCGTGTTACACCTCACCCGATTTGGACCAGAGGTACAGCTAAAAGCTTTTGACAGGTTGCAGCGGTTAGGGTCGGAACAAGTAGACACCGTTGTGGAGGAGTGCCTAAGGGACGAAGGAGACTATCTATACCAACACCTAGACGTCCCACACAGTGTCGCCGATAGTGCAGATGTAAACAAGGCCTTGAAGACCTCTAGACGGTCTACACTAAAGGATTGGCAGGACCGCTACATTCATAAGGACTTGGGTTCTTTTAGGAGAGAACCACTTGGGAAAAAGTGGCTCAAGCGCGGTTCAAAACTCCTAACGGACTGGGACAAGATAAAAGCATCAAGACTGAGGGCAAATCTTTACACAACTAGATCCTTATCATCGGATCCATCAACCAGGTTGTGCAGACGCTGCAAGTTCCGACCGGAAACTGCAGGGCACATTGTCGGCAAATGAATTTCTGTGCATTTCCTCAAAATTGCTCGTCACAACTTCATCTTGCATGCCATTTCCGATGAGCTCCGAGAAATTCATGTGGTTAACGAGAACAGAAAACTGGACGAGTTGGAATGTATTCACCTTTAAGCAGCGTGAAACACAGGACCAGAGGAATAAACACGAGATCACACGAGCGCTATTCTAACAACTGAACTTTTATTTTAGAAGGGTCACTTATATAGGCACCAAAAACAAGAACCGAAAAACAAAAACCCAGAACATAAAATCGCCAAAGTCCGTAAAACCGTACGTGCTCACAGCGGGAGGTTAATCGCCTCATTTTAACAAAGCACACCAGCAATGTTAACACATGACATGCAGCCAGCTATCACCCTGTCGCCACACATTCCCCGAGAGCGTGAATCTGTTTTTCCATAAGAATAATAGAAGGCGAAGCGACACAAGATTCAGACTCCTGCCTTATCAGAAATGCTTCAACTAACTCCCTGCAGGTCCGGTCTGGGTGACTAAACAAGATATTCGTCCTGCGGGAATGCAAGGAATGAGCAACACCAACTCCGGCTTTACGCGGACTGGTCCAAGACTGCGGATCGCGTAACAGTTTTTGTGGAATACCGTGCGGCCTACGTTACCCACTAGGAAGAAAGCTTCAGCAACGAGAGGAAGGGTTTGTCTTCTTGGCAATGGGTAGATTGAAGATCGTCACCGACGCACTTTAGAGCTTGGTCCCAAGTTTTGCTTTGAGCCAGCATTAAGACCTGTCGAGAAGGTAGCGCTCGCGCGGACGGTGTCTCAGGGCGTACCCGAAGGAGACAAACAGAGGTGTGTCAGTGAGTGCTCAGAAGTCGTCTGCAACTACCTGGGCAAAAAGGCGTCAAGACGCATGAAGAGATTGATCAACCACTGGGCAGCTGAAGGCTTTAGGCCTCTCCTTTCGGATAAAGAGGGATTCTTTGTTCTCGAACCAGAAGATGCGTTCACCAAGAAAGCAGAGGAAGCTGTGAAAAAGGATTTCATACAAGTGGAGTTGAGGTCTGCAGCCGTCAAGAAGCAAGCCGTGAGTATGTTACAAGGAATGAGCCTGGATGGACTATATTCCACCGTCAACAATACAAAAGGTACGGTGTTGGACATCTTTTTTACGGCCAAGACCCACAAACCCGATGCCCCTTTTCGGGCAGTAGTATCGGAACGGGAGACTTGGCAGCATGTTGTTTGAGGCTATTTGCAGCGTAATTTAGGCTGCCTTAAGCTGTCCGGTCCTTTTCTGGTGAAAAACTGTACTGAGGTAGTTGATTTCCTGTCGAGGATGGAGGACAAGAAACATGCCTTTAGCATGGATCTGGAGGATCTATTTTACTCCCTACCCCACGCTCAGCTGTTGAAGAACGTCAAGGACTGCATTGTCAACGATAACGACAAAACGGGCTTCATTGCCAACTGTGGCACTTCCGTGGAAAGTTGTCTTGAACTTTTGTCCTTTTACTGACGTTCGACCTTCGTTGGATGGGGTGAAGTTTTCGTCCAACGGTCTGGTGTGTGTATTGAGTCTAGAGTCGGCCCGGTGTTGAGTGACATTTCCCTCAGCAGGATGGACATGAGACTGGAAGAACGTCCTAAGGACTTAGCTGTGAAAGTTTCGCTATGTAGATGATTTTTAGTGTTTCTGAACCATGTGTCCCACAGGGGTGTTACCAATGTCATTAAGATTTTCAAAAAGAGGAGCCGGTCTGGGTTTCACGTTTGAATTTCCAGACGGGTTCTATTCGGTATATAGCCCCAGAACAGCGAAGCCGCTCCTAAGTTACAATTCAGAGTACTCAAAATTAGTCAAGGCGGGGATAGCGACTTCGTGTCTCAAGGCTTCATTGCGTAAATCGTGCTCCCACAGGGTTGAGTCTAGCTTCCAGGGCCAGGTTCAGAGACATAGGGACGCCGGTTTTCCAGATGTGGCTCTGGCTCAAATATCGGAAAGGATATTCACTAGGGGTGATAGTCTCGCAAAAGAAAAAGAAAAAGACGGCTCGCTAACAAGAATAGTCTGGATTCCGTACCTACATGTATTGTCACACCGGTTGAAGAAGGTAGGGGCAAGATAAGGGGTAAAAGTAGTTTTCACAGCTAAGAATAAGCTGAGCAGAGTCTGCAGTGCAGTAAGAATGAAGCTTGAGGGCCCGGATGACCGAGGGAGGAACAGATGCACAGTTACACATAAAAAACCGCTCGTCGATTGCGACACTGGAGTGGTTTATTCTATCCCGCTTTCCTGCGGCAAGGCGTAGATCGGCCAGACAGGCTGCTGTATAAACGAGAGGCTGTTTGAACATCGAAGATCAGTGAAAGGGGCAGTTTCGTCGAACCTTGGTGTGCACTGCCGGAAATGAAAAGATTGTTTCCCCCATTTGGACAGAACAAATATGGTGTTTAGTCACCCAGACCGGACCTGCAGGGAGTTAGTTGAGTTTCTGATAAGGCAGGAGTCTGAAACTTGTGTCGCTTCGCCTTCTATCAATCTCGTGGAAAAAGATTCACGCTCTCGGGGAATGTGTGGCGACAGGTTGATAGCATGTGCATGTCATGTGTTAAAGGGACACTGAGGAGAAATTGAAGTTGGCTTGTATCAATAAAATACCAGCTTCTGATCACAAAAACGCCACTCTTCCTGAAAACAAAGCTCTTGTAATGTAGAAAATAGCAAGAACCAAAATACAGGTATCGCCGCCACAGGCCAATCTCGCAAGTACAAGCGTGATGACTTCCTAGGACAAGAGGCGCCACCAAGCAGGAATTTTCCTTACTTCATGGATGTCACGAATCTCTGAGGCTTGCAAAGGAAGGTTGCGCACCGCACCGCTACCCGTCAGAAATCACGGAGTCTCCGTTTACGTCGCGTTTCACGTCATTCCGTTCTGTGTCGTCATAAGAGTTCTCCGTGTCGTCATAAGAGTTCTCGAGTTTGAATCGGAGCGGCGGGAAAAAATTTTTCAACTTCGAATCCAAATTTCTTTGAAATAAATGCATCTTTCGCTCCCGGACAAGCGTCAACAAAGCCATGAAATGCCGAACTATCAGATATTGCTAACAAAAAAATTTTGATAGGGTTCTCCTCAGTGTCCCTTTAAGATTGCTGGTGTGCTTTGTAAAAATGAGGCGATTAAACTCCCGCTGCGTGCACGTTCGATTTTACGGACTATCGCGATTATATGTTCTGGATTTTTGTGTTTTTTCGGTTCTTGTTTTTGGTGCCTATATAACTAATCCTTCTAAAATAAAAGTTCAGTTGTTAGAATAGCGCTCGTGTCGTCTCGCGTTTCTTCCTCTTGTCCGGTGTTTCGCGCTGCTTAAAGATGAAAGATCGAGAAATTCATCGCGGTGCCCAGGTGTCAACTGAAGACCCAACCACAGACCATGCGGGGACTCGGCTCAAGCCCGATACTGTTCTGGAGCTGCCCAATTGCACGTACATTCTAGATGTGGCATCAACTTGGGATTACGACACCGAGACATTGGAGCGCATGTGCAACACAAGCGAGACAAGCATAGGACAATTCCAGAGGTTGTTGCTAGACCGAACGAGCGCTGCAAGGTATTAGGCCTCTCGTTTTGTGCGCGTGGGCTAATTTGTGCTGGTAGTAGGAGGCAGTATAATTTCACGAGTCATGGCTAGGTGGCTTGGACCACCGCCTGAATTATAGGGTGCAGCCATATCCACCAATCCATCCATGCGCACGTGGTCCTGGTATGCGCCTTTCCCCAAGGGAAGGACGCGATCTGGCGCTTCAGACTTGTTGACTTTGGGATTCAGCACAATAAGTAGCAGGTGTGTCCACAAGTTGCCCAGGTTCCAAAAGCACTTCTAATGTCTCTGCAACCATTCATCTTTTCACGCAGGGAAAATATCTGCCGAACAACAAGGATGTCGCCATCTGTCGAATAAGAAGGCTACTGCACCCAACCTTACGGCTCGAAATGCGACTAAATGTGCTACAAGGAATCTCAGAACAAATATACACTGCGCCTTCTCACAAATGGTTTCCTATGCGATCCACGGTGTTAAAGATTGGGCTTCGGTTCGCTTCGGGTAAAGGTTCGGCTGTCTGCTGAATGCTTTTTGTCATATATGGCCTTTCACCCAAGAGTTTGCAATTTGCAAGAATATACATCTTGAGTAACTAACCGAAAGAACTTAAACTTATTAAGAACTGTCCGGTCCCGGTCACCAGGGATGCATGGAGAGGGAAACTTTGCTTCGAAATACCAGCAGCATTCTCTAATTACAATTCTGAAAAGCTTGCTAGTTTGAGGACACTTCTATAACGCAGTGGTTAAGTTCATTGTAACTATCAAAAGTTGCTATGATAGGATGCAAGTCCCAACAACTTACCCTGCTGTGCACTAACAACGAAGTTGCCGCCTTTGATTTCGTCATGCATGAGTATTTTCGGACGACTGCGTCATTTATTGACGCATCACCAATAACACCAACTAGGAAATGCTACAAACCGGCCTCAACCGTATCCAAAAGGGGTGCTCCGACTGGCTCATGCAGCGGAATACTTCGAAATATGAATGCATGCGCATATCACGGAAACCCTGGATGAACAACACTGGTACAGGTACATCGGCATTCAAATATTGAGCATAACTACTGAATATAGCTTACAATATGAAAAACATGGCATTTGATGGTGGTGCTCACGTCTAGGTTGCATTCCTAGATGATTTTGAGCCAAATCATTGTTTAAACCTTCCTACCCGCAAGCAGTAATTACCTGCAGGCAAAAAAAGTTGCCACTCCAAGGACGTGCGCTACCCTTAAATTGCATTGCGGGATGCTTTCTAGAGAAAGTGGGCATTTGAAAAGAATAAATACGTGCTTTACTAAGCTCTTCCCGGATGGCGCCACATCGTATGTGTGAGGGCACTCCAGAGTTCCCGTAGTGCCATGGAGCAGCACTCTAACCGATGAGCTATCGGGGCACACCATTAAAGTGAACACGCAATGAACTGAAAATCGCATGTAAATGTTTTCAGCGCTTATAAAGGATGATACAGAGCGTTCACACCTAGATGAAGTCCTCGGAACAGAGCCTTCGATCCATTACGAGTTCTTAAAAACCACGTTTTTTTTTAAGTCGTGGAGGGATTTGTATGCTCGTAGTGATTGATATTAAGACTACTCATGCAAGAGAGACGTTAGGAATGAAGTGACGTCGACAGGACGCCACACGCTGCCATTCGTTGGAGGCACTTCAGCCACGACTCCAGGGCCACACTTCCGGTAGCTGCGAAAGTCGTCTGCCTGTGTTGCTGCGCGAACCCTCGGGCAAGCGCGAGCTTGCCGGACCCACTATTGCAGACAACGACAGACGAGAAGGAAAAAGCGCCAGGGAAAGACAGGATGGCGAAGACCAACGCTTGGGGTAACGGGGTTCGACAACCTAAAACCGCAAAGAGAACGTCAATGTACGATGTATGTATGTATAGGAACAATAGAGGGGTGTTAATGCATCCATGAGCGGGGCCAGGCGAGGCGCAGTCCCCGAACTGTTTTCTTTATTTTTCTGGGTCCTGCGTGTACGAGTTGAAGGGGGAGAGGAGGATCATATCATCGTTAATCGCCAATATCTGGTGCGTTATTGAAGCTAGCTCAAATACTTGTGACTGCTGGGGTAGTGGTGTAGTACATTGCAAGGAGGAGGCTTTTTTCACGGCCAACGCCGACTTTTCTGCGACGCGGGGCCCTTAAAGCTGTTGCGTTAATACTTGTGACGATGGATGGAACACCTATCTCGTCCAATTAACGTCAATAAATTCTCTTCACAGTTCCTTAACAGCGCAGTGCGTGCCGCGCTACAGCGGCGACTACCTTCAGAAGGGGTGCGACGGCTGCTATGTAGAGCCATGCAGAGGTATAACTGCCAGGTGCGTTGTATTGGTTTACATCACGCTGCAGCGAGCGGCGACTGCGGTCACGAAGTGAGCGGTCGAGTTTACGCCTTCTCACACGCAAGCGGTATTGAAAATAACTAAAGGATTCAAAGTATGTTCTAGTTGATGCTCTGACAAGGACTAACGTCCAACGCCGTCACATAGCAGGCGGTAATAAATAGCAAACGAACAGGTCAAACGAGCGATTTTAACGACAAAGTAGCCAACAAGAGTTTGCGTATGAGGCCTCGTGACGCACCCGTTCTGTTATTTGCGCAGGTCAGGGGCGTAGGACTGGCGAATAAGCCCTCAGTCGCGAGTCACCGCTTGTGTTATATGCTCTTTCTATGTCCCTCGTCTTTTTGCGCCATTTTTTTTTATTCTACGATGCTTGACCAACTAGCTCAAATGCCGGTATTACTGATGAGTTGAGTAGGCGTACGCATCGACACAATGCCGCTACAATACTGACCACAATCAACACGCTCATAACACCGAGCGGCAGCAGCCTACGAGTGGAATGAAATGTCGTGGCCAACCGAGCGCAACCAAACGCCAACGTCAGTAAAGCCTATTATGAAGTATGCGAGAGTCAACCACCGCAGTACCTTGCAGTTAACAAAAATTCGCACGAAAATGCCCAAGAAGAGGCGGTCGCGTATGCTTGCGTCTTTTAGGCGATAGCGCATACAGCTCGTTCGGTCGAACAGCCGTCGTCGTGGCCTAGGATTGACCTGAAGGCCTCAGAAACGTGACGGAAATACTAGCACAAGTTTCAAATGAACAAAGAAATTCGCAGGAATTCGAGTTCGAACCCGTACGCTCTGCGGACCAGGAGGGCACGCAGCACGTATGCCACAAAGGGTCGTTGGCTAAAGCGTGTAATATACAGGGGCACCAAGTGAAGGCGATGTGGTGTGTGCGACAGTAAAGTGTGTTGGGGATGTGCACTTATGTAATTAAACAAAAAAAGGAAAAGGAGATATCGCGTCTACCTTAAGTCAAGGCTAAGAGTCTTCCTAATTTGTTCCCGCGACCCCTTTTTCACTCGTTCATTATGGCTAAAACATGGACCAACTCCACCAAGTTCAACCCCACAGTCCTATCTGGAACACCGAGATGATAGCGCTGGATACTTTTCGCCGAGCGCTCGAAAAGGGAACCAACCTCTCAGCTTTGCAGCGAGTGCTACAACGGCTTCTTGCGGCGAGAAAAGGGACAACTCACTCTGCAACCGAAGAGTCCCGCGCGGCTACCGTGAAAGCGACGCCACTCCGTCGTCCTCGCCAGCAGTCACGTCCTTCGAAAGTTCCAGAACTTCGACGCTTTCCATACTACCTAGTTCGCACCACGCAAAAGGCATTCGCTCCATGCTCGCACAGTCGCCTGTTCCCGGCTGCTAAACTGCGCAGAACCGCGAAGTCTCGCAACCGCCGACAACCAGAGCCACCGGACGACTGCCGCTGCCACACGAACGGCGCTCAGACTCAGAGGTGTGGGCAAGGTTAGTGTGGGCGGTAAGGCAAGCGCTGATATAGCCCTTGCGATGACGTCACACGTAGCAGCGAGGCCCTAGCGACAGTGCAGAGCGAAGGAAGTTGCCGACTCATGGCTTGATTCCGTTCATGACCGCCAGAGCGCGGCAGCTTGAGCCGGCCGGCTCGGAGCGTCGCACGGCAGACACATAGCAGTGGTTTTTCGTCTGCGCAGCATGCACTTTGCTATCAGTGGGTGCTGGTGCCGAAGGAACCGGAGAGTGGGCATGAAACCTCGAATACCCCTTTCTAATGCGCAAGCTTTGTGCAAGTATCACATGTGTAAAATAGTAAAATTGTGCTCGTGATGGCTCTTGGAACTGAATGACATCACTTTAAAGCCGTTTCGATTATTGATTGTGTTAAAAATGTAGGCACATATGCATGTATTTGTGCCAGTCGCTTCGTAAAAATACCTGAAATGTGGTATGTGTTCGTACCTGTATTTTAACGTGTAAGAAAACATGCTTTATATTGGAAAATTGCTACAAGGAGGCAGTTGACTGATGGAAGAGGCTTGAATGCTTTACAATGTTTTAAAAAAAATATTTCCCCGCCAAATTGATCCCCGTCGATTTGCTCGGCTACTGATCCGGAGTTCCCTGGTTCGAACCCGATCGCGGCGGCTGCGTTTTTATGGAGGAAAAACGCTAAGGCGCCTGTGTGTTGTGTGATGTCAGTGCGCGTTAAAGATCCCCAGGTGGCCGAAATTATTCCGGACCCTCCACTACGGCACCCATTTCTTCCTTTCTTCTTCCACTCCCTCCTTTATCCCTTCCCTTACGGCGCGGTTCTGGCGTCCAACTATATATGAGACAGATACTGCGCCATTTCCTTTCCCCCCAAACCAATTATTTTTACCAATTGACGAGGCCTATTAGCGAGAGATGAAAACCCGTTTAATGGTACGTCTGACAGTTTAGTGGCATTCAGCATGAAAAAATACGATTCGTAGTTAAACTGTTGTTTCTGTTTCTCGGAACTTTAGGCTTGTGGGAAAATTCTGTTCCGCTGCCCTACAGAGGGATAAAATGACTACAGTTCTTGTACCCTTGCCAGTGTTGGCCGTCGGAAAGTATCAACGTAAACGGTTCCCGAAACCAATTCGGGGAAGCTCCTGTCCGACTTTGCGAGAGTGTTCGAGAGGGCTTGGTGCGCCAGGCGCATCGTTCGGCCCTAGCGGATATGACATGTTGCGGCTGTCTAGCAGTCCTAAAACTCCATAACAACTAGTCGTCAATACCGTGTTGAAAATAAGTGTTATAGAGTGTCAACGAACTTTTACACTGCCGATGGTTTGTTCTGTGTTCTCCCCATCTGCTCAACGCGGCACGCCTCTTTTGGCAACGAAATCCACGTGCAACTGCGCCGAGCCCGTTGGCTTAATTGTTACGGAGTGGGTATCAATATGGTGGACGCCGTAGCAGACGAGCGCCTCCGCGGTGGCTGAGTGGTTATGACCTGAAGTGGTTATGGCGCTCGGCTGCTGGCCCAAAAGATGCGGGTTTGATCCCGGCCGCGGCGATGGAATTTCGATGGAAGCGAAATTTTAGAGGCTTGTGTACTGTGCGATGTCGGTGCACGTTAAAGAACTCCAGATGTTTGAAATTTCCGGAGCCCTCCACTACGGCGTCCCTCATAGCCTGAGTCGCTTTGGGACGGTAAACCCCCATGAACCATGAACCATATGTTCCACGTTTTAAAACATAGACTGTTTTGCTTTGTCTATTGAATTTCTTCAACTGCGGGTGCACTACTTACGCGCAGTTTTTTTTTCTGATAGCAATAGCGAGCGGCGGCGCCTTCAAGAGAGAACCTTTTTTTTACCCAGCGGTGCTCAGGAGCAACAGCCGGAATATTTTTTTTCCATCATGCTTATCCAGCATTGATACTTCAGTTGCCAGCTGTCGTATGACCAGGCCCTTTGAACTTCAAAGTATAAAAATTCAGACGGCTGTTCTCAGTTCTTTCCATGCATGGAGGCAATGTGGTGCACGCGCACATCGAGGCACCCTGCAGTCGGATTCAGCTTGAAGGACTATACATAGCTAATTTTAGTCGTATGTTTTCTTCTTTCAAATGATGCAGTAGACATTAGAATACATAGGTCACCGCGTGGTATTCGCCTACGACCGGTCAAAAATTTATAATCAAATTTCTTCTCTCATGCTGTTTCGGTTTCCATTTCATCATACCAACAATGGCTGTGACATGCCGCTGAGCTTTAGACCACGTGATTCAAGAAAAACTGCAATACCAATGCTTGTGGGTAATTTAATTCACTGCAACTCTTAAAAAAGCCTATTTCAAGAGCCATAATTGCAACAAACGACGTGTCAGCAGCTACATTGCTGTTTTTTTGTGCCTCATGTGGCCTGAAAGTCAACAACACGTCACAGCCACTGGTCGCTTGATGAAACTGAAACCAGAACATTGTCGAGAAGAAACTCGATTATAATTTTTTTTAGCGGTCGCAGGCGAATATCATGCCTGCAACCGCTATGTTAATGCATAACGGATCATTTGAAAGAAGAAAAAACACAAGCAAAAATTTGGTTTCTCTCCCGTGAGGCTCGGGATCCGCTCACAAGGACGGCCGCCCGATATGTACAGACGTAAGCTTCCGATGAAATTAATTCTTATGATAGTCTGGGATAATGACAATTTTCGTTCTGCGAACCACTTGGTTGGATATACTTGAATCCGCCGGATTTCATTACAGTTATGCTGGCAGTGCGATTTGGAAAGAATGAGACGGGATCACTGCAGCTTTTGTGTGCCTCACGTGAGGCATACAAAAGCCGTATAATGGCTGCTTCTTCGTTGTAATTTAAGCCAGCTCTTGCGCTAAAGAGCTGCTCCAGAAGCAAAAATGAAAGCAAATTAACAAATAACTATTATAATTGCAGTTTTTGTGTGCTCACGTGATCTTAACCCTACTTGCGACGTTGCTGCCATCTTTCAGCTACGGAAACCGAAATGGATTGTCCGATCCTGCACCGTTGAGGCTGCTGCTGCACGCTTTACGCCAAAATGGCGGCCGTCAAGAAACCACGTGATGTCGAGACGTGCGTACGTAAGTTATTACTTTTACGGTGCGCACAGGCCACCAAACACCGCGGGTTCGACGTTAACCCAAGGCAAAGGGCCCCGGATGAGAAGTCTGCAAGAGCCCACCACGATCTTGGCCGGAGGCGGCAATTGTTATCGGCGGCGCTTCCCGGTACCGAGGTTCTGACGGCGAGGCAAAGGACTCTATAGTGCACCGCTGCGGCGCCCACTCAACCTTCGAAGGGAGCAGCGGGGCTCGCCGTAACGAAACAGGCCTCCTACGAAAGAGAAGACTGGGTCCAGGGCACAAGACTGTAGGGAGTTTGCACGAAAGCCGGCGGCGCTATGCATTCTGGGTAGTCTGCCATTTTGTCGTCCTTGGTAGCAGCCGACGCAGGCAGCGCACGTTGGTTTTTACGCTCGCGTAGTACGTGCGTGCAACAGTGCTGGCGTTATGGTGTACTGTGCTGTTGTGGGCTGCACCAGCAGAACCCAAAGCAAAGCGCAGAAACTGAAGACAGGACAGGCCGACTGCCGGTTCTTTAAGATTCCAAAAATACGCCTGCACGAGTGCGAGAAAGCAAAGCAGCTTTCATATCGATGCCGACGCGAGTGGCTGGCACGTATTAACAGGAGTTAGACTGGCGCCAATCCAGACAAGTATAAAGTCTGTGCACTCCACTTCGTTTCAGGTGCGTACAGCGATTTCTTGGCTTACTGCTCGTTTGTTTTTTACTTCTGCACCCGCGCTTTACGACAGGTCCATTTCCGACACCGGCCGCACACCAATCGTCTTGACGGTGGCCGGCAGCCATGCGTTGGGGCCGTCTGTGCAGGATTGTTCTTGACGTGCGCGCACACCACACTCCCCATAAAATAGCAGGGCAGCAACATGCGAGCAGGCCTCTCCGTTGCCGGCCATGCAGGTACAGTGAGCCGAGACAATGTGACCGTCACTTTCTGCGAGGACCCACACGTCCACGGGTGCCTTATTCAAACTTTGCGAGCGGTTCACCTGGGCGCAAATGACAACGGCGACGAAAGGAATTAGTACTTCACGAAAAAAAAAGGTTTTATGTCTTTACCTGTGTTTTGAGTATCACTGTGTCGGCTACGACCATTTTCATGCATGGCTCGCGTACCCATCCACTTGTGAGGAAGTTGTGCCCTTCCAAAGCTTTTCTGGCATTAAGCTGCTGCCGAGTAACAAAACTAGTTCTCAGAACTAGAAATTCGTGAATATCGGCGATGTCGACGGGCGGCAACAAGTTGAAATCGACAGTGCAGTCATCCGTGTGTAGCGTGAATGGGTCCACGCCGCACTGTTTTGTTTTCTCCTCGTAGCGCGCCCGGTCTTTCGGGCACAGAGTCGACACGTAGGTCTCTGACGAAACTGCCGACATCTTCAAAGCACGCCGGGGCGGCGAATATGCAACCCCTTGTTAGTTTTGATGACTGTAGAAGACGATACGGCACTCGGATAAAAACACTGCTGCCTGGCCTGGGTGCGTCGGCTGCTAACAAGGACGACAAAATGGCGGACTACCCAGAATGCATAGCGCCGCCGGCTTTCGTGCAAACTCCCTGTACAGGAGGTGAAACTCCCGTCAGCGCGAGCGAGCGCAGGCGACCAGATAAAGTCACAATTGTATGCGCCGACGGGGTGGCATGCAGTGGCGGCGCCATGCAGCGCCTCGTAGAAGCACAATGGAAAAAAAAAAATTTAAAAATGCAGCGCCCGGGCAGGCGGTTCCGGCGCACGCTCAAAGCAGACAACACGGGTGTTTGCTTCAGCGGGAACGCCGTGACGTTGTATTTCAGTAGTTTCTTTCCAGGCCGCCAGCATGATAGTGGCGCCGCGGGCTTGTGACCTTTTCTGGTCGCCGCAGACGGGGGAGTTTCCACTCCTATATAGTCTTCCTCCGTGGTCTAGGGACAGCCAAT
This sequence comes from Amblyomma americanum, assembly GCF_052857255.1. NCBI lineage: Eukaryota > Metazoa > Arthropoda > Arachnida > Ixodida > Ixodidae > Amblyomma > Amblyomma americanum. The sequence continues at coordinate 405,783,837 of NC_135497.1, forward strand.
CTGACCGCCGCCCCCTCCTGACGGCGCAGCAGGAAGGCTTCCCGCGTTTATGCTTAGCTATGCACAGGTCTCTCGCGGCGGCCACAGAATTAGTAGTAGTGGTTTAATAAAATAATAAACAAGGATAAGATTTTTGCTAGCCCGGGCATCTGCCATCGATACTGAAGCACCTGAGCTGGGGCAGCGGAAATAAAGGATAGCAGGCAGAATGGAGAAATTAAATGAAAGAGGTGAGAGACAGGAAGAGACGATGTGGGGAGAGGTAATATACACAAACTATTTACACAATGAGAAATGTGTACAGATTGCGCGAGTGATTACTTCATGATGAAGCGAGTGGGTAATCAAAGGATGATACCGTCTTTGTAAAAAGCCCAAGAGGATTGCTTCTAAGCTGCGTAGTAGTGGGTGCCCTTTTGTAGCATCGGTGTGAGTCCCGGAGCGGTGGGGAAGATCCCACGCTCAAAAAATCTGGAACATTGGCGATGTATATCTAGTCAAACAGCATGGCCCAGAAGCAAAGCAGACCTCCATGTGCTTATACCTTCAATGCGATAGCAATAGGAGGGCCATGAAGGCGAAAACTGTCAGTCGGCGTCAGTGTGAAGCCCCCAGCCGCTAGGTGGTGTTTAGGGTGATTCCCCTCTATGCACCTGAAACCTATTCAGCCGTCCCCCTCTTCTGCCCTTATCCCTTCTTCCCATTTGCAGGGGAGAGGAGGGAGACGCCGGACGAATGATGACACTGCAAAGATTAAAATGGCTAAGAAATCACTTGCACAGTAGGCCGACGTGAAAAATATACAGGCTGCTAACGCAGCAGTGCATCGCTTTACCGCTGTGCCGGTAGGGGCATCAGGACTCGTCGAATTCTCTGGATGTGGCACATTTTGCATAGTCGGAATTGCAACAGAAACAGACATGGAATAGATTGGAGAGTGAAAGCAGCATGCGATCGAATTTCCTCCGCATTAATACAATAGACAAGCGTCCCGTTTGTAAACAAAGATGGCGCTGGGGTCGGCAGCTACGCAGGGTGTAGACAAAACGCAGCACGCCTACACTGTGCCAAAGGACGCTGCCTTCAAAACCACCTGGTTTATGCGAATATTTCAAAGCGTGCGCGTCGTTTGTGGTTAGAAAAATTTTTGTTGATGCTCGAGAGCAGTTGTGCACTTTTTCAGCCTACTCGCCAGGCAGAATTAGTAGGCGGAGCGCTGCATCGGGTGCTTCTCCGCGACAATTGTAAAAGCGCACAGCTATACGGAAGGGTGAAAGCGCGAGGTATGATGAGGAACTAATCTTCCACAGTTCTCAACTTGCGGGCCGAGAAAGAATATCCGATTGCTATAGTGCAAGATAGGACGACGTGATGCTCGACGCGAGTTAGCTTTCTGACACGAGAAACCTTGTAATGTGGCCTCTTTTCACCGAGCTGTTTCACTTCAGAGACCTTGGAAATTAATGAACACTATAGCTGCTCTAAATAACGCAAATGGGATCCGAGACCTCCACGAGCGTATGCACAGATCTTTTCCTGGAGCTCCAAACGAAATTTACGCACTCTGCTAAGCTGTGAAATTTTGCTTCTCATTTTAGAATTTATTCATGTGTGCGCATTCAGCTTGATCGGAGTGGGTTTTGGCGTGGAATTTGCTGTGTTCTCCAGGTTCTGATCGACCTTGTGGTGATTGGGCTTCTATAGCGATCGGAGTGCGCGCCCGCTGCTGCCGTTTGCTCGTTAGAGAGACCCCCCGTGGGGTGTCCGCGAGCGGAATGCAGGCGGCCGCGCTGCTTCATTGTCCTCCTTTCCAAAGGAAGCTCTAGTGAAGAACCGCTGTAAGTCACACTCCCATCCGTTCTTCCCGCTTCGACCTCGCGTCCCCATTGGGTCACTCCGAATGACAGTTGGGGGATGTCGTTTCGGCGAGAGGGACGTCCGAGCGGGATATGAACGGGGAGATCGCCACCGACTCAGGCAACGGAGAGGTGCGTAGATTTAGCCTCCCGGGTGCCCCGGCCCTTGGCGGGGACCAAGAGCGCGGGTGGCGTAACCTTGCGCACCTAGCATGTACTCTTGAGTCCAGGCATGAGCCTCCAGAGTCCTGTCGCTAGCCTGTGCGGCGCTCACGCGCTCCGGATTCGGGAGGGCCTGATTTGGCTGGTAACGTTCTCCGTCATCGCCGGGCACTGCCGGTGACGACGTGCCACCTGCGTCATCAAGATTCCCCATACTCCCTCGTGTTGTGTCGCTTGGTTGGCTGTACGGCATGCTATCGCCCTTGGATGTGCTGTCACGCGCGTTGTTGGGGACGAGGGGTCCTTGAGTGAGCTGACTCTTTCAGCGCCGCAGGTCCCTTCTCCGAATGACGTTGCCGGACTTGGTTATGAAGGAAACTGTACAGGGGGGTTATTTTACATATTTTACAAGATTTTGGAACCCATTGGAGGGTGATGGGGGAAGGTCGGAGGATCTGTGAAGATCTGAGGATGATCAAGGATTCCTTTCTCACGGCACTCGTCGTCCGGTTTAAAAAGGGTCCGGTCCCTTGGATTCCCCAGGTTCGAGGAGGTCTTCGCCAGGTTGGGTGTGGCCTAACTTGCGTTGTCGTACACACACAAAAACACACACACACACACCACTTCACATAGGGACACGCCCCCGTCACATGCCTCGCTGGAGAGAGAGGGTGCCGCTGGACAATCGCCCCCACCAGAGAGAGCGTTGTCTTCGCGTCCGAACGACAGTTCTTACGCTGTCAAGTCGGACACGTCTTCCGGGAAGTCCGAATGGGCGAGGCGCCGGCGAGCAGGCACAGATGAAGGGGTGAGTCACCCCTGCTCGGTTCTGGCGGTCGCTAACTGCCTTCGTGCCGCACGGTCGATCTTCCGGGAACAAGGTTTACAAACGGCAGTGGAATCCTCCGTCTCGAATCCAATAAACCACGCGAGGACCGGCCGTGGAAACCAAGATGCTTATCGCCGTGCAGTGAACGCGGTTGCAGGTGTCCTGGCCGAATACGCAGCTGGATCAGACCACCGGATGTCGCCAGAAACCTTACAGCTCTCCGTGGGCTGAAAAATCGCGAATGTCCAGCGTTGACGACCGCTGGGCAGGAAGAGATGAGATGGCGTCCGTGTTGGTCCCCTGGATTGCAATATCATCGCCCCCAAGGCAGAACCCAAAGCACCACCAACAAAGGGAAGCGCAGGTGGAACGTTCCAAACAGCAAAGCACTGCCCCACCCGCAAGCGCTCGGACTTCACCAAAGAATCACCAGGCTTCTTCCATTGACAACAATACACTTTTAATAAATGTTCAAATTTGGGTTAATTTTGTGCGGACTGAGCGCGAAACATCCCCTTTTGAAACTGCCACAGCCGGATTACTCGGAACAAAGTAAAAAAAAAAACTCACACCGGAGGAGATTCCACTTAGTTCTCCCGCTTACATCAGTCTGCTCAAGCCATCAGCATTTCCGTGCAGTTTCCCCTTCTTATAACGCACCGATAAATTGTACTTTTGGAGAGCCAGACTCCATCTGAGCAAGCGACCCATTTTTGGGGGACATCTGTCGCAACCCCGATAAAGGACAATGGTCAGTCTCAAATACAAACTTTGCTCCGTACAGGTAACACGACAACTTCTGCGCTGCCCAAACTATACACGCGCACTCTTTTTCGGAAGCGCTGTACGCTTCCTTTCTACTGGTCAGTTTGCGGCTGATGTACAGAACTGGGTGTTCTTCATGGTCGTAGCCAACTTGGCTAAGACAGCACCCAGCCCTCTATCGCTGGTTTCACACTGGACTATGAACTCTTTCCCATAGTCAGGGGTCGTGAGCAAGGGTCGGGACACAAGTGCTTCCTTCAGGTTTTCTTTTTGGTTATCCCAACTTACGTTAGTAGGTGCTCCCTTTCGCAAGGCGTCAGTTAAGGGACTAGCCCGCTGTGAGTAGTTAGGAACATATCGCTGGTAGTACCCAACTAATCCCAAAAATGAGCGAATGTCCGTTTTCGTCCGTGGTTCCGGAAATGCTGCGATCGGGGGAATCTTTATTTCGGATGGGCTCCTAGTTTCTGGCCTACAACGTGACCCAAGTACGTCACCTGTGCGCAACCAAATCTACACTTTTCTGCCTTCAGTGTCAGTCCAGCCTGTCGTAAACTGGAAAACACGGTCCTTAGGTGTTCCAGATGCTCTTGTCAGGTTTCCGAAAAAATTGCCACATCGCCTAAATAAGGGAGTGCAAAGCACTGCATGTCCTTCAGTACAATGTCCATGAGTTTTGAGAAGCTGTAGGGGGCATTCTTCAACCCAAAACTAAGCATTAAGGGTCGAAAGGTGCCCGCTGGGGAGATGAAAGCGGCATACCTGCTCGCGCTTTCTGAGAGGGGAACTTGCCAATATCCCCGTACGAGATCGAGGGTGGAAATGAATTTCGCGCCGCTCACCCTTTCTATCCTTTCCTCTATGTTGGGAATCGGGTATAGCTGATCCCTGGTAATTGCATTCCGCTTTCTATAATCCACGCAGGGACGAGGATCTTTCCCTGGGGCCTTAACAAGAAATATCGGTGAGGTATAGTCACTTTCCGCTGGCTCTACAACCCCTAACTTCAACATGCGCTGAATTTCCGCGTCCATTATTTCTTTTTCCCGCGGTGATACCCTGTAGGGTTTCGACCATACCGGCTAATCAGAGGTGAGCTCGATTTCGTGTGTCAGGAGGTGTGTCTTTCTCGGGCCACTGCTAAATAGGTCAGCGAATTCGCTCAACAACTGCTTTAGCGTGTTGACCTGGGTCCCGCTTAGGAAATCTGCATTCATGGAGTGAGCCAGAATGTTCTCCACGTTGTCACTAGCGTCCGCACCTCCCTTCCAACCCTGACTCTCGCTGTCCAGCTCTTCTGGTTCATTTAGAGTCAGATTGACGATCCCGCTGCGTTCCACGAACAGCTTCATCAGATTGCAATGATAGATTCTCACCTGCTTTCCCCTGCCTGGAGCCCTTAGTGCGTAATTCGTCTCCGAAAGTTTTTGCAACACTTCTACTGGACCATCCCAGTGAATTACCAGCTTGTTTTTTTCTCGTTGGCCAGAGGATCATCACGCGATCGCCCGCGGTGAAGCCACGAAGGCGCGCGTTTTTGTCATAGTAGACTTTGGCAGCCTCCTGGGCAGCTTTCATATTTCGATTTACTAATTCCCTCGTGTTGTTAAGGCGGTCCAGAAGCTGAAGCACGTACTCAACCACTGTCTGGTTCTATCCTGTCCCTTCCCACATTTCTCTCAGCATTCGGAGGGGAGAGCGGAGGGCTCTTCTGTGCACGAGTTCTGCTGGCGTAAACCCCGTAGCTTCGTGGGGGACTGTTCGTAAAGCGAAAAGTGTGGCCGGCAGACAATCCTCCCAGTCTGCTTTATGCTCATAAAAAAGAGCGCGTAGCACCCGCTTCAGCACCGAATGCCATTTCTCTACACTGTTGGACTGCGGATGATACACCGAGCTGTGTAACAGTTTTATTCCGCATTTTTCCAGGAATGTGGTCAAGGCGCTTGTAAAGACTGTCGCCTGATCGGCTTGGATTTCGGCCGGAAATCCTATTCTCGCGAATACTGACAAAAGGGCATCAACTATTTCTGTGGAGCTCAAGTCCTTCAACGGAATTGCTTCGGGAAATATTGTGGCGGGACATAGCATAGTAAGCAAGTACTTATAGCCTGATTTCGTTTTAGGCAACAGGCCTACTGTGCCTAATACAAGCCGGCGGAAGGGTTCTGAGATCAATGGAACAATTTTCAGTGGAGCCTTCCATGTCTCTCCCGGCTTGCCCACGCGCTGGCACGCATCGCATGATTTTACGTAGCGTTCTGCATCTTTGAAACAACCCGGCCAATAATATTCTATTAATAGCCGCTCCTTTGTTTTATTGATTCCCAGATGTCCTGCCCAGTCATTTCCGTGGCAGACTCAGAATGTCCGCTCTGTATTTTTCGGGCACGACCAGCTGATCAAATGCTTTGCCTTTTCTGTCCTGGTAGTGTCGGTATAGTAAGCCTATCTTCTGATGCATCGTTATGTTGCGTCTCGAGATGCCCTCTTTAGCTGTAAGGTGCAGTCTTTCCAAAGTGGGATCCTGCTTCTGTTCTTTTATTAGGGACTCCCTGTTCACCTGCAGAAGGCGATCAAAACTACGCGATGTTGGAGATAAAACGGATCCTTCAGCGTTTTCTGCCTCCTCTACCGACTTAGTGGTTGAAGTCCCTGGTCGCTCATCTGCTCGGTCAGCTGTCTGGCTTTCATTGTCTCGTTGGTTCCCTTCCCTCCTCATTTGATTGCAACGATATGCTGGCTGGTGCGTCCTCGGGCTACCTGAGGTTCGGGAATCTGACTAGTTGAGATGCGAGCTGACGAGTTTTCGACCATGTCAAAGCTTGTATCACCCCGCTTCCGAGTTTCTGGCCTCTCTCGCGTAGCAATTGGTCTGATCGATTCGAGAAGAGGTAATGATATTGAAGTGGCACGGCCTTCAAAACTGCGGCCTCAGTGATTAGCTCTCCAAACGGTCCACAAATTATCACTCTAGCTATGGGAAGGCATACACTGTGTTCTTCTACTGCCTGTTTTATCCACGAGACTTCTCCCGTAAAATCGTCCACTGACACGTAAGACGGGTGGACAACGTCCATCGTCGCGGCGCTATCACGAAGCACCCTGCACGGTTTCCTGTTAACGTGCAGCTCGTGCAGGTATTGCTTAAGGAGCTCTAGATTCTCGGCGTTATCCTCGACACACGAGAACACCAAACGTTGCTTTGTACACTTGGCTGCAAAGTGCCCGACACCATTGCAGTTGTAGCAACAAAATGGCCTACTAGCCTCAAACTCTTTTTCCGCGGCTTTGTCTGCTCCCTGTCTCTTCGCCTGTTCTTCACGCTTTTCTTGCGCTACCTTCGTTGCCTCCGATTGCTCCGAACTTCTAGCACTTCGCGTCTTTTTGCTAGGCCCTTTATCTCGCATCGCGTTTCGAGCGTGTGACGCACCCTCTTCAATGCTCAACCTTCTGCGCGAAACGTACTCCTCTGCTAGCTCAGCGGCCCTTTCAACGGTGTCGACTTTTTCCCTGTCTTGAACCCACAGTTTCACCACTTGGGGAATGCTTCGGTAAAATTGCTCAAGGCAAAAACACTCAATGATTTTGTCTCGGATTTCATAAACCTCGGCTCCTTTTAGCCACTCTAGCAGATCCGTCTTTAGGCCATACGCGAAATCCGGATAGCTCTCGCTATCGTTTTTCATTGCGTTCCTGAAGCGCTGTCGGAAAGCTTCGGCTGACAGCCGGTACCTTTTTAGCAGGCTGGCTTTGACTTTTTCGTAGCCAGCTGCGTCTTGTGTGCTAAGTCTCGCTATGACTTCAGCTACTTCACATGGCAAGAGTGTCAGAAGCCGTTGCGGCCATGTACTGCGAGCAGAGTTCTCCCTTTCGATAGTTCTCTCAAAGTTTCCCAGGTACAATCCTATGTCCCTTCCACTTTCATAGGGCTGCATGAATCTGTTCATTCTATATGATTGTACATCGCTTGCTCTTTCAGGAGACCCGGCTCTCGTACTGTCGCCTTTTTTTCGATTTTCGCTTTCAAGCTGCAATCGCTTTAGATTTCTTTCTTCTTTTTCAGCTTCCCACTTTTGCCGTTCTTTCTCTTTTTCCCATTCCGCTTCCCTTTTTGCTTTTTTCTTTCTGTACCAAATTCCACGTATCTACCAGCTGATCGTCATCTACGTGTTTCTCAATTATCTTGCATATTTCAAGTTTTGTAATTTTTCCCTGTACTTCTATTGACAGTTCCTCGCATAACAACAAGTCCGACTTTGACAATTTCATAAGGTCCATGACAACGCTTTCTCCGCTTTGGCAATGCTATCTTCAAAATGTCGTGAGTTTACCCTTTCTCAATTGACATACACTTCCCAGTGATTCTAGATTAATCTCTCAAAATCTTAAGCCTGGCGAATCCTATAGCGAAATGCCGAAACGCTTACCGGTTGAGAAAGCACGATGTCGCACGGTCCATCCCAGCTGCTGCCAATCAGCTGTAGGGGACGAGGGGTCCTTGAGTGAGCTGACTCTTTCAGCGCCGCAGGTCCCTTCTCCGAATGACGTTGTCGGACTTGGTTATGAAGGAAACTGTACAGGGTTTATTTTATATATTTTACAAGATTTTGGAACCCATTGGAGGGTGATGGGGAAGGTCGGAAGATCTGTGAAAATCTGAGGATGATCAAGGATTCTTTTCTCACGGCACTCGTCGTCCGGTTTAAAAAGGGTCCGGTTCCTTGGATTCCCAAGGTTCGAGGAGGTCTTCGCCAGGCTGGGTGTGGCCTAACTTGCGTTGTCGTACACACACACAAACACACACACACACACACACCACTTCAGATAGGGACACGCCCCCGTCACATGCCTCGCCGGAGAGAGAGGGTGCCGCTGGACAATCGCCCCCACCAGAGAGAGCGTTGTCTTCGCGTCCGAACGACAGTTCTCAACGCTGTCAAGTCGACACGTCTTCCAGGAAGTCCGAATGGGCGAGGCGCCGGCGAGCAGGCACAGTTGAAGGTTGTGAGTCACCCCTGCTGGGTTCTGGCGGTCGCTAACTGCCTCCGTGCCGCACGGTCGATCTTCCGGGAACAAGGTTTACAAAAGGCAGTGGAATCCTCCGTCTCGAATCAAATAAACCACGCGAGGACCAGCCGTGGAAACCAAGATGCCTATCGCCGTGCAGTGACCCCGGTTGCAGGTGTCCTGGCCGAATACGCAGCTGAATCAGACCACCGGCTGTCGCCAGAAACCTTACAGCGTATGTAGTGTTTACGCGCGCGGCTCCGCAGGCCCGCTTTCGGGTGCTGCGGCTGGGCTATGGGTTGTACTGAGGTCTGATTGTCAGTGCAGTGTTACGTAATGCAGCTTCCTGTATAACAAACACTTGCGCTTCCTATTAACTTCGCGTTCCTTCCTTCCTTCGGATCGAGAGCGCAGGCGCGTCTCGGCGAACGCTGCCTGTGCCCTCAGCTTGCATGTTCTGGCAAGAACCCGCGATATGCGGGCGGAGTGCCACAAAATTAGCACTTCGTCACAGGTTCGTAAACAACCCCGCAACCTACATCGTGAAAATTCGAATAATTTGGGAAATAACAAAGCGGGACTTTGTCGAGATGCTAGCGTCGTTGTAACGGTGTTTCGACGTGCACACTTAATGAAATTCGCGAAAATGAAAAGAAAAAAAAACCGTCGTGCGTGCTACTACCCGAGTCCGGTGCTTCTTCAAGCGCGACATGGTGCGGACGTTGAAGGCGACTGGCGGCAGCTTTTTGTCTTTCTTTTTAGCGCAAAGTGATGCTCGGGATGCTGTGCAGCTGATAAGCATCTGGAGATGGTCCCCTGTGTTCATCTTACTATCCCAAGCATATGAAATATCGCGCCTAAAGTTATACTGAGAGCACGACCGAATGAGAACGAGTTACAGGCGTTAGTTTATTTTTTCACAGTTCACCCAGCGACCGAACAGCAACGATGCGAAGTCAGGGACGCGAACCAACTTATTACATTTGAATGCAGAAGCGCAATATGATAGCCAAACGGCTGAAACGAACTCGGCGTAAAAACCCACGAGCTCAGCTCTAATAAATAGCCCCGAAGCCAATCCGTCGCCGAACTTGGCCTGCTCCTCGGCCCCTGCCCGCCGCTTTCTCGCCTATCTGCTGCAAAAAAACTGGTGGAAACTTATGCCGCTTCCTCTCTTCTGCATTGCGGCTCAACCAACCGCACCACAATTTGTCGGCACGCCGTGATTGTGCCCAAAACTACTCAAGCGTGGCGCACCCAATGCGCAAGGTCCCGCTTTTGGCCTACACGGCGAAAATCGTCCTGTCGAGTCTGCCTGCCCGCTGCCTGCCCGGGTGCTGGATTTTTTCCCCCCTGCTGCTTCTACGACGCGCCGCATGACGCCGCCACTGCATGCGACCCCCGTCGGCGCATACAATTGTGACTGTCTGGTCGCCTGCGCCGCGCTGACGGCAGTTTCACCTCCTTTAATATAGTCTTGTTCCGTGTCCCCGCCATAGCTTCGCAAGTGCACAAAAAGAAAGTAAAAAAGAGAAGCCAGTGGTGTGCGCTCCGCCGCGTATGTCCTTTCGCAGACGGTAGCGCAAATCAGCACTACTAACGACAAAAGCAGAAGGTAAAGCTGCAGCCGCCTGCGAGCCGCGAAAAGACAGGCAGCGCAATCAGTTAGGACACCCATTCCCACACTCCGTCGTCTCCAACCAGGCGTTATCGCTAGACATCGCGCACGTAGCTCCCAGCGGCCCGGAGCACTCAGTTCGGCCGTTCTCGACATTAAGTTTGCCCTCTCTACAAGTATCGCATGCGTAAAATCTGAAATTTTGCTCGTGATGTGGCTCTGGGAACTGTATGACATTACTTTAAAGCAGTCTCGATTGTTGGTTTTATAAAAAATGGGGGCACGTGTATTTGTGCATGTCACTTCGTAAAAGGGCCTCAATTGTGGTATGTGTTCGTAATGGTATTTCTCAAGTGTAAGAAAGCTTCCGCTATAATTGAAAATTACAAGAAAGAGTCAGTTGACTAACAGAAGAGGCTGGAAAGCTTAACAATGTTTTTTTTTAAAAGCCCCGACATAATTATCGCCATCTAACTGCTGACTTGTGCATGCCGAACCACAAAAAGCACGAATTCAGGAGGCCTACAAGCGAAGGATGACAATACGCGTAATGGATTGCCGGACAGTTTAGTGGCACGCGGCATGCAAAATTTTGCTACGTAGATAGACTGTTGTTCGTTTGTTGGCACTGTACTTGTGACGAAGAAGGGGTAGGAGAAGAAAGGGCGCATAGACTTCTGCAGTAATCTCATTCAACAGTGCAGAATATTTCCACACTTAATGCTATAAATACTGCACGCGCGCACACTTACTTAACGCACTGATCATTGCGGTGGGAGATATTTTCCTGCCTTGCACCCGACCACAGAAATTGATTTTTCGCGGGACCACCATAATATACGTGAAACTTCTACGAAGCAATTCCATGATGCCTCACTTGTGTATTCTCTCCGCACTGTACCGCCGTACATTGGCCAAGGAACTGCGTCCCTTGGTCGCCCACTTCAAACAGGAGGGGGTCAGCCTCCTCGAAGCAGACAAGGAAGGTGGGTTCGTGGTTCTTCCCTCTTTGCTTTACAGTACTAAAGCGAGCCAAGCTTTTAAGAAGACTTCAAGAAGTCAGATTTAAACTAAGAAAGGCTAAAGCGTGAGATTTGAGGCTTCCCAATCTGCTGAATTTGGGGAGCCTAGAAAGTGAAGATCGAAAATGCCAACAGGACATCCTGCATGTGTTTTTCACTGCAACGATACGTAAGCCTGATTGCCCTTTTAGGGCTATTGTCACAGAAGAAGGTTCTTGGCAAAAAGTGGTCTCCAACTACCTGAAACATTCTTTCGAGGGCCTGGTGCCAATGGATCCTTCTCTTGTGCAGAGCTCAATGAGCCTGGTTGAGTGCCTCCGCAGTGGGTTTGCCGGCACTAATGCAGCTTTTTCAGTGGACATCGTGGATCTGTGCTCCATGAAGATGTTTTCGTAGGTGCGCGAATTTAATGCACTGGGGCAATTTCCACAATAATTGCGGCATCACTCTGGAATCCTTCCTTAAGCTTTTTATTTATTCATTTAGCAAATACTGCCGGCCTGTGTTACAGGCCTTAGGCAGGAGTGGGGTACAAACATATTGATAAAAATAACAAGTACATTGCAAAAGAAGCAGATAGCGAACAGAGCAAAAACCAGTACATACAACATAAAATCGATTACAAAGACATAGAACATATAATGACATCGATCCTGGCAGCAAACGAAGGCATCGGACTTGGCCCAAAACAAGGATACATAAGAGCCCTATACATCCTTCAGAGCTTGTAAAAATAAATCCACCGATTCGCAATTAACAACATCAGCAGGTAAACCATTCCACTTAATGATAGTATGGGGAAAGAACGAATACTTAAATACATTAATTTTGCATGAAAACGCGGCAACTTTCTTAGTATGGTAAGAGCGTGTAGGGTGTCGAGATGTGTGCTCAACTAAAATTCCTTCCTCTATTGTTAGTTGATTGTGATAATACAAGTAGAATAACTTTAATTTTTCTCGATGACGACGCATGGCCAGGTGTTCAAGTCCTGCGGTTTGCAGTAGGGCTGTTGGGGAAATATTACAACTGTAACAATTAAAGATAAATCTAGCAGCTTTGCGTTGGACATTTTCTATTATAAGTTTGTTACTTTCGGTCCAGGGATCCCACACTGCCGCAGCATATTCCAAAATTGGCCGAACAAATGTTTTGTAAGCTAAAAGCTTTATTTCTTGTGTGGATTGTGCCAGCGTTCTTCTCAAGTAGTGCAGTTGTCTTAGAGCTTTTTTTTCTATATACGATATGTGCTCGTTCCATCGAAGGTCTGAGGCTATCTGAATTCCTAAGTATTTAAAAGCGTTGACAACTAAGAGGGGCTCATTGGCTAAGCGGTATGTAAAACTAAAAGGATTCTTTTTACGTGTCACAGTCATCGCTACTGTCTTGTTGGAATTCAAAGTCATTTGCCACGTGGAGCACCATTTTTCTACTGCAGACAGTGAATCGCTTAAAAGGAGTTGATCTTCAGGGCTAGAAATTTCTTGATAAAGTATGCAATCGTCTGCGAAAAGCCGTACTTTAACATGTATGTTGTGAACTATGTCATTAATAAATACTAGAAAGAAAAGGGGACCCAAGACTGAGCCCTGCGGAATACCGGATTCTACTGGGACAGAATCAGAGAGGACACCATCAACAACCACACTTTGACGTCTATGCGAAAGGTAGGCTTCGATCCATGAGAGTAGGCACTCGTGTTTCAGTATAGGTTTTAACTTCTGCAGTAATTTTTGATGAGACACACGATCGAATGCTTTCTCGAAATCAAGAAAAACAATATCAACTTGATTATGCCTATCTAGTGCTGCCGCTAAATCGTGGACTGTTGCAATAAGCTGCGTTACTGTGGAGAGACCGCGACGGAACCCGTGCTGGCGATTATCAAGGACGTGGTTCTCCTCGAGAAAGTTAGTCAAGTGTTTACAGATGATGTGTTCAAGCAATTTTACTGAAGTGCACAAAAGAGAAATTGGCCGGTAGGAAGAAGGTGCTGATTTGTGTTGGTCTTTGGGAATCGGGGTGATTTTTGCGTGTTTCCAATCACTTGGCAATTCAGAGCAGTTTAGTGATTTCCTAAATATTAAAGTTAAATATTTGGCGGACCATTCAGCGTACCGTACCAGAAAGGCATTAGGTATTTCGTCAATCCCTGGTGACTTCTTTGTGTCCAAGTTAAGCAGAAGAGCTAGCACACCTTCCTCAGTTATGCAAATGTCACTAATTGGTGCGAGATCATCAAAGGAAGAAAAATGTGGCTTGCAGCCGTCATCGTGAGTGAATATCGAGCTGAAGTACTGGTTGAGCGCCTGCGCTGTTTCTAACTTGTCGTGCATACCCGCACTATCTGCAGAAAGGCCAAGAATCAATTTCTTGCGTGGCGCGAGATATTGCCAGAACTTGCTTGGAGAAGAAACAAGGAAATTTTTCATACGTACAGTGTGGAATTGGTGTTTGGCTGTATTGAAAGCGTTCCGCAACGACAGGCGTAGCATGGAAATCTTATCTGCAGTGGCCGATGAGGGATGCTTTGAGTGTTGTTGTCTCGCTTTCTTAAGCTTACGTCCCAGACGAGCAATATCTTTTGTCATCCAAGGATTGCTAGTGCGCAAAGTTTTCCGTTTTCTTGGCACAAAATTGCTTATACATCGGTGAACTAAGTTTTTGAAGAAGCACCACATGTGCTCAACAGAGGTACTCTGTGTTTCGTACAAACAGGAAAAGGAAGAAAATGAAGTGTCTAGTGCATCTAAGATATCGACATCACTTGCACGTGAGAAGATCGGGATAGTTGTCTCTCTCTTCTGAAGCTTTGATATAGGGCGCAACTGCAAAGATAAACTTGACATTTTATGGTCTGATATTCCCTCTAAGACACACACACGTGGTGTTCGGCGTAGCAGGTTGTCAGAAACAAGAAACAGGTCCAGAACTGATTGAGAGTCGTTTTGTACACGGGTGGGCTCAGTGACTAGTTGTGTCAAGTTATGAAAGAACACTACATCGATAAATAGTTGGGAGGCACCAGTGAGAGCCACCGGAGTATCGGGCAACCAATTTATTGACGGAAAGTTGAAATCACCCGTCAATAACAAATTGGCTGAGCGGATTTCATTTCGGCATAGGAATTCATTAGGCTTTTCTGGAAATATGTTATTTGAATTCGGGGGACGGTAGAATCCTCCAATAATTAGATGACATTCCTCAAGGAATACTTTGAGTATAACACTTTCTAACCCCTCTATGTTTGGCAACCTTGAGATCCGCAGGGACTCTTTGTATATTATGGCAACGCCACCACCGCGGCCATCTCTGTCGCTCCGGCAAATGTTATAACCACAAGGTGTTATTTCACAATCATAAATATCAGGATGCAGCCACGTTTCTGTCACGACTACAACGTGAGGATTATGTGCCAGGACAATGCTCTCTATGTCAGTTAGTTTATTCAAAATGCTTCGGGCATTGACGTTGATACAACGGAAGGTCTTATTACAGCAATCATCTATTCATTGTGACCGTTTTGAACTGCGGCGTTCTTCGATTATAGGAACTCTTTTCTTCAGAGTGCTGTCCCACTGAAACACTTCGTCGTTTATTTTAATCTTATCGTATACTAGTTTTACTTTCTTGCCTTCTTTTCTCTCCTCAGCTGTGCTATCCCAGAGGTATTTTCGAGTAGTTCTTGTGGCAGTGGAAAAGTCGTTAGATACAGAAATGCTCTTTCCTTTCAACTTGTGGCAATTCTTGAATATGTTTATTTTTTCACGGTGGTCGATGAGTTTAATGCTTACTGGTCGCGATTTATTGGTTTGTTTGCGCCCTAATCGGTGAATTCTCTCCATCGAAGACACCTCTACACCTAATTTTTCTTGAAATAAGTTTACTACTGCCTCCGAAAGTGATTCAGAAGTCTCATCGACCATTTCAGTCATGCCATATATGATAACATTGTTGCGGCGACTCCTGTCTTCAAGATCGACCAGTTTTTTTTCGAGGCTCTGAATAGTGCTTTCCATGTCAGTAATTTTACTGCCTAATTCCTTTATAGTTGACACGGATTCATCTACCTGCTTTAACTTTGCTTCTATGCCATCCAAGCGGTTATGAATAGCTTTTTGTCCTTCGAGTAACTGTTGGAGCAGCTCTGCTGTATTACCAGGCCCAGGGTTACGCTCGACATCTCCGCAAAGCATGAGAAGATCAACAAAAACATTCCGAATGCGCGAACATAAAGTACACACACTGTGAGGGCACATCAGCTGGACGAGGCAACGATCACCTGTTCGAATAGAGCCATATTTGTTACTGACCTGCGTAAAAAGCAGAAATGGGTTCATGGCGATGTTGTCGGACGGCCAGCCGATGTGCCCACTAAAGGAATCCCAGATCGGACCGCTCCTTATGTAGGGCGAAGACGATGACGTGCGAGGGGGCGGTGTCCAGGCGTTGGTGTCGATACGTCATGACTTTCCGCGTGCGCAGGCTCCGATCAGGTGAGTCTGATAGGTTCGGCACACTGCTTCTTCCGTTGCGCTGTCCGTCAGAGCAGTTCCTAGCGTCAATATCTGCGTAAAAAGCAGAAATGGGTTCATGGCGATGTTGTCGGACGGCCAGCCGATGTGCCCACTCTATTTCAACTCAATGCTTGCACAGCATGACAACAACTTCGCTGCACAAAAACGGGGCATCTGTATTGGCTCCTGTGTAGCGCCAGTTCTTTGCAAGGCACCTGTGGTCAGGGTTTCTAGAAATGTCTACGACGTTTTAGTATTTTTAAATTTAACAGAAACTGACCAGCTCACCTTTGCGGCGGACGAGATTTTAAACCTGTTCTAAGAACTTGGTTTTTACCAAAGATGCCCCGATTGACAAGACCACTATGTTCCTAGATTTTGAACCCATGCGTTGAAAGTATGCACCTAGATCTAAAAAGGCGCTTTTTCCACTCAAATCAGCACATTCGAAGTTGGTTAAGCGAAGCATCGCGAACTTGTGCTGTGTAAATTATTTTAAAAAAGCTGCCCGCATACGATGCAACAAAGGCTGGCGGAGCAGGTTTACCGCTTGAAAACCTCAGTTTCCCCCATCAGTTTTGCTGGCGGTCTGTGAAATTTCAGGGGAGAAATGAGAAAGAGTCCCAAAAAGCCCGCATGCCCAGTGGAATAGGATGGGACGAAGATTGAAGTGCTCCCCTACTTATACAAGACGTCACATGGGCTGAAAAAGTGGCTCAAAATTTGGCGTCACTTTGGTTTCTTCTGCCCCGCGAAAGCTCTCTGGTTTCTGCGCCCGAATATCAGGTGGCCGGCTGCAGACTGACGCCTGCACCACTAAGCACGAGACGAAGTTCACCAAGTGCGCAGTGGTGGTGGTTTACTCCATCCCATTGTCCTGCGGCAAAATATATAACGGGCAAAGTGGAGAGTGCCTAAACGAACGTTTAAGGCAGCCTCGAACGACTTTGGGCACTGTCATAGGAAGCTGTTTAGCCTCGCATGTCAAGGAGTTCCACTGTTCCCCTTGGTTTCACCTGGTCAGTGTTATCGGTGGGGGAAACCAAGACGTGAGCGCGAGCAACTGGAAGCGTTTTTAATCAGAAAAAGTAAGAAGATATGCGTAAGCGATGGCGTAATCATAATAGAAAATGATTTTCAATTCTTATCATCCGAGCGTTTCCCTCAACTGTCCAAAGTGTGCGCATGCTCAAAAAGCATGTACAAATAGTCCAGCGGTGTTGTGTGTGTGCCTCCTTGTTCTCGTACTGCGTATGTTTCGCTGTTTCCACCATTGCGTAGTTCATGTTGTGTTGGTTTAATGACGCATAAGCAGCTAAGGCTATCATACGGCAACGTAAAGGCATAGAAAAACTGTTTTGTGAAGAATTTTGGACCAAAACGTAAAAACGGAGGTTACGTATGTTGTTTCTGTCAGAGTGAGAGCACTCCAGCGTGAGTACGTTGGCAGCCCTGCATTTGCAACAGCAGGTCGTGCAAACTGGGCAAAAATAACTTCTTTCGAATACTGCTTTGCCCTGATGTTTGCTCCCACTCCAAGGGATATATACAGGCGCGGACAGAAGTAAACGGAGCGTGGAGCACAAGAAAAAACTGCGTGTCAGCGCCGGCGAGCCGAGCCGGCACAGCACGCGCGGCGGCGCCATCATTGAGCTGCTTCGGCTGAGACAGCTGTGGGCGTGTTTCCGCCACAAATAGCCCGCGTGACTCGAACTTCTGTTGGTTCAGGAGCTCAACTTGTGGAGAACCTGTTTCCACCCTCCGTTTCGATGCGGCCCATCTTCATCGTCGGCCGCCGGGACGGACAGCCCCCGGCTGGGCGAGGAGGGAAGTCTCCCTCATGGGGGAAAGAGAACGGCGACGGGAGCGCCACCTCGTAGGTTACGCGGAATTCTGCGGAACCGGAGAGAGGCCCTTCGGGATCCGGCCAGCGTCGTGAGCGGTTGGAGCCGCACGCTCTCGTCACCTTCCGCGGCAAGCACACGGGGATCCGTTGTGCCTTGCCGCTGGACTTCTGGTTCCAGGCAACGAAGCGAGTGCAGCAAACGCGCGCTCTGGTCGCCTTCCCCGGCAAATGCTAGGGAATGGCTTTGCCTCAAGAATGCGGCGCGCACGGGAGAACCCGGCCGCCATTATCGGCGCATACAAACGTTCGCCGCCGATACCTCCGAAGTCGCGCCCCTGTCCCAGCCGGTAAGTCGGAAGTCCTTCTTACGTAGCCTTCTATTTCCAAGGAATGCCTCGTTGATATTTTGTAGCTAGCTGGCCCGCTCTGTGTATTAATTGCAAGTGTAATAAATAGCATATGAGTGTTAACGCTGTGTCGTCCCTTCCCTTTGTCCCTCGAGCACGAACCCCTCCGCGGTTAGCGAGCGGGAACGCTGCATCCGCGGAGTGGGAGTGCGGGCGGGGCGAAAGGCTTTGTTCCCCCATATTTCCACAATGGCGTCCCAACGTGTGGCAAGCTCTTGGGACGAGGGACGGCAGTCAGTTCGGTTCGTGGAATGCCCGCCCGGATTTGGAACAGCGTTAGGCCTGAACCGAATTCGGAGTTGCTAACAAGGCGAAGATGCTTTCTTGACAGCGAGATGAGCGTAATAGCAGCATGGGAGGATTGCCGTGCATGCTACGCTTTTGATGAGCACTTCATCGGTACACCTGTGGAAGGTGAACCTACGAGGTCCGCTCATGGAGAGCGAGACCGAGACGTCCACGGAGAACAGCAAGCCAGAAGCGAGTGAATGCGGAAGCCTGGAGGGTGGCCCGATTTTTCTTGTACATAGTTGTAAATATTCTCTGTTCTGTCTCTTTCGCTCTGGGAGCCGGGTGCCGTAGTCAGCTGTTTTGGATTGCAGTCGTGATTACAGGAAAAGCACCGGGGCGCTGCGACACCGCGAGAAGCGGTAGGCGCCGTTCGCGTTAGGGTCACCTTGGCAGAGACGTATCTCCTCGTGGCGTTGTGTTCTAGCTATTGTCCTTGGCCCTTTGTTGGCACCCGGAAGTGTAAGAGCGAGTAGGCCTAAGGCTCTTCGGGAGCTGCCTGTCGCTTTTGGGAGGACATAGTCGTACCGTGGCACAAGCACGCGCAAACGGGTTTGCTTGTTTTATATTTAACCTCGCTAGAGCCGAGAGGTCTCGCTCAACAACAGAAAGCTGACTTTGTTCGAACGAACTTATTTTTTGGGCTGCGAAGCGAATTTATAATTTCGCGGAACCAGAGACGCTAACGCAGCTCAAGTGAGCTTAACATCACCATGCCGGAAAGCGAACCGCGAATGTGCTTCATCCGAAGTGAGCCAGCTACGTTCAAATGAACCGAGCGTTTGGGCGGTGCCGGATAGGATTGTTTGGCACTTGCATTGCTCCGCACTTTACCAAATGGTGAGTTTACGCGGTCTCCATTGTTTTTGATGCAAACTTTTGGATATCCTAGGAGCGATATGCAGAGTTCAAGAGAAGCTGCCCCGGCCTGCTGTCCATTGTATGGGTCTCTGCCTGCTGCCTTGCGGCCATGAGTCATCGAGCTGCAGAGTCTCCGGCGAGCAGTTTGCAGCGGCTACGAGAGGGGGGCCAGCCCCTCTACCTTCCAACAAAGGCGCGTCGGCGCGAACAACACCCTCCCGACACGCTAATTTTGGATGCCTGCCGCGGGACAAGGACGGGTGCCTGGTGACCTTGCTGCTCATCGGATGACCCCGGCACCCCGCCTGTACGAGCTGTCTTGCAGTCATCATCGCAACGCTCGTGGCCCCTTCGTCGATGGCATCCATGGACGGGTTCAACCGTAGGCCGACATTTAAGGAGGGAGGGATGTGGAGAACCTGTTTCCACCCTCCGTTTCGATGCGGCCCATCTTCATCGTCGGCCGCCGGGACGGACAGCCCCCGGCTGGGCGAGGAGGGAAGTCTCCCTCATGGGGGAAAGAGAACGGCGACGGGAGCGCCACCTCGTAGGTTACGCGGAATTCTGCGGAACCGGAGAGAGGCCCTTCGGGATCCGGCCAGCGTCGTGAGCGGTTGGAGCCGCACGCTCTCGTCACCTTCCGCGGCAAGCACACGGGGATCCGTTGTGCCTTGCCGCTGGACTTCTGGTTCCAGGCAACGAAGCGAGCGCAGCAAACGCGCGCTCTGGTCGCCTTCCCCGGCAAATGCTAGGGAATGGCTTTGCCTCAATAATGCGGCGCGCACGGGAGAACCCGGCCGCCATTATCGGCGCATACAAACGTTCGCCGCCGATACCTCCGAAGTCGCGCCCCTGTCCCAGCCGGTAAGTCGGAAGTCCTTCTTACGTAGCCTTCTATTTCCAAGGAATGCCTCGTTGATATTTTGTAGCTAGCTGGCCCGCTCTGTGTATTAATTGCAAGTGTAATAAATAGCATATGAGTGTTAACGCTGTGTCGTCCCTTCCCTTTGTCCCTCGAGCACGAACCCCTCCGCGGTAAGCGAGCGGGAACGCTGCATCCGCGGAGTGGGAGTGCGGGCGGGGCGAAAGGCTTTGTTCCCCCATATTTCCACAAACTGCGTCTCGCTATCGACCTTACGTGCTCGAAGTACTCGACGTACGGTCGCAGTTTCGGGTCCTTTGATTATAGCTACCAGCACTTTCCGCCTTGCTGCTCAGCATGCGTCCTGTCCGCCTCTCCTGCAGCACACTGCAACTGTACTGGCCGTTCCCGGCGCTTTCTGCAGAGTGATCCACCGTCGCAAAGGCTGTGATATTGCTCCCAAGGATGCTGAATGCTGCTGGGATGCAAAACGTATACTGCAAAGCAGACCGACGCCGCAATGTAACCCGTACCTGTGAAGCACACATAGCGCGGACCGAGGAGTTGCAATCGCTGGCTAGAGTGAGTGTCGTGGCTCTTTCTCCGATTTGTGGGCGCACCCGAGCATGTATGCCGAACAATTTGCTGCGCTGGCCCCTGCATTTGTGAATAAGCTGCTCTAAACGCTAGTAAACTGTGGTTTCCTCCACCTTTCGGAACTTGTTCTGAAGCCATTGTTCGTGCTACAAGCAAACTGAAGCCGATAATGGTTATGCTTTACCGTTTTAGTAACTGCCTTTTTTTTCACAAGGTCCAAACTTTTTAACAGAAAGCTAACTCGCCTTGCACTGTTTTAGCCATACAGCTGTATTGCGGTCTACGGTGGGCACCAGGTAAGAGGCAGAACGCTTTAATTAGTTCGATAGTTAATAGTTAGTTAGTTATATTGATTTTAATGGCGCAAAAGCAACTGAGGCTATGATGCGCCAAACACACAGTTAGAGCTTTTGTTAAAGGTTACGCTTTTTATATCTAAAGTTTGTATAAAACATTGGCTTCTCTAAGAAATTTAAAAATGCTTGAAAAATCAACCAGTGCTTGATCTCCTAAATGTAAAATGGGGTGTAGTGGGATGTATTCATTGTACAATGTTGTGAAATATTTTTTCCTCAGTTGTTCCAGTTTTTTGCATACAAATTAAATGTGGTTTACCGTGAGTTCATCGCCACACATTTCGCAGAGAAGTTTGTCTTTTTTTGTCAGTAAGAAGTTGTAAGGTGTGTGTGTGTCCAATGCGTAGTCGACACAAAATAACTTCTCTGAAACGCTCCTGATCTGTACATGATCTCCATTCTCCCAAAACAGGTTTTATAGAATGTAGTTTGTTGTTTGTCTGTTCATCCCATGCAATCTGCCACTTATTCTTGAGTTTACTGTGCAGTAATTTAGAAAAATCCCTCTGTGGTATGTTAACTTGTTTTATATGGCCAATTCTAGCTTGTGCTGCGCAAGCATCTGCTCTCTCATTACCTAAAATTCTAACTTGACTAGGGACCCAGCAGAATATAATGTTATGTTTTTGCTTTGTAAATTTAACTATGTTATGTATGATTTTTCCTATTATGGGTTCAGCAGCATTTGTAGAATGCAGCGCTTATAGCATACTCAGTGAATCGGTGTAAATGATGCTATTTTTTATGTTTTGTTTTACTATTTGTTCTACAGCTACAAAGATGGCATAACACTACGCAGTAAATACCGATGCATACTGTGGCAATCGTATCATTTTTTCATTTGTTCCTTGAATTACTGCACTTCCGACATGACTTTCTATTTTTGAGCCATCAGTGTGAAATTCAGTGTAAGTGTCATATTTTTCTTGTAGTGCAAAGAACTCTTGCAGTATGTGCTCGTGTGGCATTTTCTCTTTGTTTACGTGTGTCAGTGTGAAGTCACACACCGAAGGAAGGCTGTACCATGGTGGTAGATATTCATGTCTTTGTGCAATATTCGGTAGGGCGTCCAGCACTGCTAAGTCTTCACATTTATCTTCAAAGCGCATTATTAGTGGCCTGATAAAATGTGGTCTATTATTGAATAGTCTCCTAGATGGGCACTTGTTAACAATGGGATAGCAGAGATGTTTAGGGAGAGAACGGGTTTTTAGGATGTACGTGCATGTTAGTGTGACTCTTCTGTCCTCTAGTGTGGGCTCATTAGCTTCAACATAAAGGCTATTTACCGGGGATGTTCTATATGCTCCAGTTGATAGGCGCAGGCAAAGATTATGAACAGGGTCCAGTCGTTTCAAGTAGGATGCTCTTGTCGAACCATATACTATGCACCCGTAGTCCAGCTTGGAGCGCACTAAAGAGCGATATATTTGTAATAGCATGCTCTATCGGACCCCCACCGTTTTCGCGAGAGTACCTTTAATACATTGAGGGCTTGGGATGCTTTCTTTTTCAGGTTGTTAATGTGTGGTAGAAATGTAAGTTTCTTGTCAAAAGTGACGCCTAAAAATTTATGTTCCTGTTTGACTGGCAGTGTGGTTTGATTCAAGCACAGATTGGGATCGACCTGTAGGCCTCGTCGTAATGAGAACAAAACAGCTACTGTTTTTTGAGGGGAGAACTTGAATCCATTTTTCTCTGCCCAAGCAGCCAGTTTATTTAGTGTGATTTGTATTTGTCTCTCGCAGGACAGTATTTTGGAAGAAGTGTATGCTATCTGTATGTCATCTACATAAACTGAATACATTACAGACTTAGGTATTACTTTGGCCAAAGAATTCATTTTTACTATAAAGAGTGTCGTACTTAAAATGCATCCCTGGGGTACGCCATTTTCTTGGGTGAATGCCATTGATAGAGTTGCTCCTGGACGGACTCTGAATGTGCGGTTAGTCAGGAAGTCATTCAAGCAGTTCAGCATCCTGCCGCGGATCCCTAGCTCTGCTAGGTCATGGAGGATGCCGAACTTCCACGCGGTATCATAGGCCTTCTCCAAATCGAAGAAGACCCCGATACAGTGCTGTTTGTGGATGAACGCCTCCTGGATGGTGTTTTCTAGGCGGACAAGGTTATCAGTGGTCGAGCATGCTTTCTTAAATCCACATTGATGTAAATATAAGAGTCGACGAGATTCAAGTGTGAAGGTCAGTCTAATGTTTATTATGCTTTCGAAAGATTTAGCAATGCAGCTGGTGAGGGCTATCGGTCTGTAATTGTTAGGACTTGTTGGTTGTTTTCCGGGTTTCAGAAAAGGTACTATTATTGCTTTCTTCCACTCCTCAGGTATATTCCCAGTTGTCCATATTTTGTTAAAGGATTTCAACAATGCCTGCTCGGCAGCCTCAGAGAGATGGGCAAGCATAGTGTAATGTACATTATCTCGGCCTGGTGCTGTCTTTTTACCAGAAGATAATACCCTAATCAATTCCTGGAGTGTGATGGATTGATTGTAGTCCTCGTGCATACCTGCTGCAAATGGAAGTTTTTGTTTTTCTGCTATTGCTTTGTACTTCTGGAACGTGTTTGTGTAATTGGACGAACTGGAAACTTCAGCAAAATGCTCACTTAGTATGTTGGCCTGTTCTTCTAGTGATGTTTGTGTACCGGGTGTAGTCAATCGAGGAAGTGTGAAAGGGGTATGGTCACGGCTGAATCTATGAACTTTTTCCCACATCTTTTTTGAGGTTATTGAGCTGTTTATTGACGACACATATTTCTGCCATGAGGATTTCTCGGCATTTCTTCGAATGAATCGCGCTCTGGCCTTGGCCCTCTTAAAGGCAATCAAGTTCTCCGCTGTTGGATACCGACGCAGAGAGCCCCAAGCTTTATTTTGTTGTTTTTTTGCTAATGTGCATTCTTGCGTCCACCATACTTTATGTTTTTTGTGTACGAGTCCTGTTGTTTGTGGTATGGCTAGTTTAGCGGCCGATATTATGCATTTAGTAAACCTTTCGTTAATTTCGTCTATAGTGAGGTCTTCACAGAATTCTTTTTCTAGTGTGGCATTAGCTGTAAAAAGTGACCAGTCGGCGAGGTGAAGTTTCCAGCGCCGTGGTCTTGTGGGGATGACTGGAGTAGACGATGGGAGGCTGATGATAGTTGGTAGGTGATCACTTCCCAGAGAGTCATTTAAAACATCCCATTTAAAATCGTTAAAAAGCGATGGTGATGCAAAAGCTAAATCGAGAAAGCTCATTTTTGCCGAGCTTAGGCTACAATAAGTGGCTTTTCCCGTATTTAAAACACAGATGTTATTTGAGAGGATAAAATCTTCGATTATTTGTCCCCTTGAGTCACATCGTTCGCTTTCCCAAAATGGGGAGTGAGCGTTAAAATCGCCAACTACCTGATATGGCTCCGGCAGTTGATCAATCAGGCCTTCTAAATCTTCGACTGTTATTGTGATGTGCGAGGGAAGATATACAGAACATACTGTTATTGTTTTGTAGGTAACGACGCTAACTGCAACTGCCTCAAGTTTTGTGTTAAGTTTAATTTCTTGAGTAGGGACGCCGCTTTGAATGACAACTGCGACACCACCCGAGAGTCTACTTGACTGCTCGCGATCGCGTCGATAACTTTTATAGTGTTTTAAGATATTCACATGTTGCGGACCAAGATTGGTCTCCTGAAGGCACAAAGCAATGGCCATTTTTGACCCTAAAATATGTGTTACGTCACTGTAGTTTCTCAGTAATCCTCGACAGTTCCATTGAATCACAAAAGTCATGTTTGTGTTGTTAAGTGGGAATGGAGCAGAATAAATTTACTTTTCTGGGCCCGTAATTAGCGGTCTGCCTTTTTTTCGCTCGAGAGAGCTGTTCCGTTGCTTCAAAGCAGACGTACTGGGAGTTATATCCATCACCTCAAGAGAGGTGCTGGAGGACCGCGAAGCAGCAGATGTCTGATTTTTAGGCCTCCCCCGTTGTGGGGAAGTCCTGCGGGAGGCCGACCCATTGGATGGATCTCCCTGCTTTGGGGATGACAGAGCAGCTTTCGCTGTCTCTGCCTTGGGCGTGGGTGGCTCTGCCATAGGCTCACTGAGCGTGGCCTTGGCAGATGCCGGAGTGCTGTGTGGCGCACCGCCCCTGCGCATCACATCAGCAAAGGTTGTTTTTGTAGAGAAGGTGAAAGTGTTCTTCGCGTAGAAGAGTCCTCTCGCTTCCTTGAATGTGATGTTTTGTTTTGTTTTCATTGTAATGATACCTTTTTCATTTTTCCATGTTTGACATGATTTTGAATATGCTGGGTGATCATCTCCGCAGTTTGCCAGCGAAATGCTGCTCCATACCTTCCATATCCGTGTCCATATCTTTGACAATTGAAACACCTTCGTGGGTTTGGAATGTAATGGCGTACATTTATTTTCAAATAGCCTGCTTCTATGGACTCTGGAAGTGTGCTGCAGTTGAACGTGAGCACTATGTGTTTCGTTGGGATTTCTTTGTCCTCTTTTCTTATCTTTATACGGTGTAAGTTTATGACGTTTTGGTCCTTGAGGCCTTCCAGCATCTCTTCCTCAGTGAGGTGGATAAAATCTGTTTCAGAAATCACACCACGGACGGTGTTCAAGGATCGGTGTGCAGTGATAGACACAATGTTGTCCCCAATTTGCACATGGTTAGAAAGTTTGCAGTATTGGACGATGTCTTTTAGTTCAAGTAGTAGTTCACCATTGGGCATTTTTGACAGTTTGTAGCCTGGACCGATGGCATCAGTCAGACATTTTGAGAATATGAATGGGGACATAGTTCTTGCAGATTTTTCTGCTTCCTCACTATGGAGGACATGAAATTTTGGAAATGATTCCTTCGTTTTCCTGAAGCATTCAATAGATATATCTTCGGTCCGCAATCTTTTATGAGAGCGATCAGGTTTTGAAAGGGGGCAGCCTTAAAAAGGTTTGGTGTTCGGCAGCGGTGCTAGCCGCCCACCACGGAGCCCAACATGGGGATGGGACAGGCGCCTTTAAAAAGCCCTGCACACACCAGCTATACACCGCCACTATAACCTAATACGGCATAACACAGGGTTGTCAGCCACACATGGTTAACCCTCGCCGCCTATGAAAAGTGAAAAGGCCGAGAAACGAGGAGGGGACAGGAAAGTTGCAAAAAAGAGATAGGAAAGTGAAAGATGGAGGGCAGGACAGGAAAAGGCGACTGCCGATTTCCCCCGGTCGGGTCAGGCCGGAGGTGCCGTCTACAGGAAGCCGAGGCCAAAGTGGTGTGTTGCCTCCGCCGAGGGGCCTTAAAGGTCCAAACGCTCGGCATCGGCTCAACCACCAGGATCCCCTTTTCCCCGGACAAGGCGATGCCACGCACGGCGAGGCGCGGGTGCTCGTGTCCGTGGTGATGCACAGTTCACCATCATCCCCTTGCGGGGATGTCCCTGCGGATGCTAGGGAACCCGCGGTGTCGCCACTCACCGTCGCGACGCCTGCAAGCTGCAGGCGCCCCCCTGCGGGGATGCCACCTTTAACATATTTCTTTTGTTGAGTAAGGTGGTGTTCCTGTCCTGGTTCTTCAGCCACTAGCATGCGCATTCAGACAGAGCAGTGTTCCACTGTGCGGACATTTGGCTTTAACAAGAAGCCCGCCAAGTGGGCGAGCACATCTTCCTCGGGAGAAGAAACTTCCTCTAAGTCAAGAAGGAAGTCTTTTCTCTCATCGCGTCTTCCGACTCGGTGATACTTTGAAACCGTTTAATTTCTGATTAGAGAAAATCGACAAGGTAGATGCTGTCATCGATTGCGTGTCCAGACGCCGTCGGTACCTTGAAGAACTGGCTCAGCGACACTCTTCTTAGTGCGTTTTTCAGATCATAAGCATTCGGTACAGGACTCATTATTTGTACTTCTGAGAACAGGTTTCCAAGGCAGTCTTGAGCGAGCCTTCCAGTCAGCGCAAATGTGTACCTACGCTCGTTAATAAGGAACAGCATGTAGTTCCATTACCACTTCCGTTGACATCAAGACGCCAGACTGGCATGGCTTCCAATGTTGAGACGCCAATGTTGAGACCCCTGATCACATCTGAAGCAAGACTCAGAGTTGATATGTCTTGCTCGTATTTTGCTTCATCGAGATGGCTCAAAGCAACTACGGGATGGCGAGCTGTCGTGAGCGTGTACCATTGAAAGATAAGCTCAAAGAACCATGCTGTTTCAGCTTCAGGAGGAAGCATTTTTTTTCAATCCAGAACCGAGTGGCTGGTAGTACCTCTCTGAAAAACTGTACGGCAATGCCAACCTTCATTTTCGTGAAGTGGCCATTTGATATGTGAAAATCAGTAAGGTTTGAGGCCACCTGTAGCTGGTCATCTCGGTGCAGCTCAATCACACGTTCAACATGCTGAATGGAAACATGAGTACTTGGTAATTCATACTTGGATACAATGTCATCACTAAGCCGCATTGCTTCCTTTCGTACAAGGTGCCCTCTTAGAATTTTGAGGGCATGCGCATTGTCCGGCATAAAGTGAAGCTCCTTTTGTTCATCACAATGGTGTGGTACACTGCATGTAGTCACTGAATTTTGGGAGCAGGAGAGATATAAAGCCAGCCACATGGCATGGTTTAATGAACCCGTATCACAGGTTACACAACACACGCAGCGATATTTGTGTGCAGAGACGTATCAAGAGGAACACGAAGTCTTTCAGCGTGTCTCCAGAAACACACTCCCCGGTGAAGTGGTAGGCGATCACCTGCTTCCATCGGGTGTTCATTCCACCAACCATAAAGACAAGTACATGGTTAGCAGGTTGGTGACTCTGGAAGCGTCGTCGTTCCAAGGAATGCATCACTGCCGCGGTCAAGTTCGAGTCCCCTTCTTATTTCCATTTCTTTCTTTCTTTTTTCTTATACATTTGCCTAAAACAAAAATATTTCGTTCAAAAATAAAACGCAGTCCTTCTCAAAGTGTTTCATTGCTGCAACCTTTGTTTCCATGATGTAAAGTATCTCTTTAAGAACACTAGGTTGAAATGACAGATGTTGAAGCCGCCTACAAAGAGTTCTTCTAGAAGGCAAAGGATTGTCCTGCTCTAACAAAACGTCATACCCTGTTGAGCCGCATGCAACCTTGAGCTGGTGCGCCTTCTTCACAGTCTCGGCACGCAACACGCACCCATTTCTGTTCCGTTTATACAAGGCAGACTTCTGATCTTCCTTTAGAAGCTTGATGTTTGAAGTGAAAACAGTCATGTATTCTTGAAGACGCTTTGTTTGTTTTGCTTCTTCCTTTAGTTTACTCTTGGAACGTAACAGCTGCTCATTGAGTGCACTATTCTTCTTTTGCAAGTCCTGCAACTTCTTGATCAGCTCGCATGGTTGCAGAGAAAAGACATCAGCGGACTGCGCCACTGTCTTGCACTGCTCAGCAATATCGGAGTCACTACTGTCGCAATCCCCTTGTGCAACAGACGAACTCTCTGAAGCATCGACAACAATGGTGGTGGGCAGTGTTCGCTGAAACGGAGGCTTTCTGTGGCTGGGCCGAGCTGCAAAAGTGAAAATTACAAATATCAATAATTATGGAAATGCTGTATATCTAAAACCACCTAGCTTAAGCTTCGAAGCTTGTGTGCAGTTAGTGCAGCCTCAGTATGTACTACACAAACAAGTGGCGAAAAAATGAGGACAACACCTTAGAGAAAAAAAGGGACCAATGAGAGCAGTAAGTTCACAAAAAACAATTAATCCACCCTGACAGCAGAGACGGCAAACAGAGCTTGTTGCCCATGATAGCCACGTGATTAAGGAACTGGCAATGATAACACAATCAGTGCATATTTTGGGAAGAACAAGACCCCTGCTCTAATAATTCGTAATACTTTTGACCTAATTAAGGATTCAATATTCAGTGAAACAAATAGAGTGATTAAATATACGCTTGCATATTACAAAACACACGTGTAAGTTCAGCCAAACTTCTACATAATGAGCAATGCATGCAAAGCAACGTATGCACACTCCATGAGCAACGCTTAAACGAGTGCAGTCTGCGGAAAACAAACACGAAAAATTCGCGCTACTGCAGCCTTTAGAAGATTTTTGACAATAGCGAAATATAAAAAAAAAACATAATTCATGTTTACGTACGCCTGAAATCGAAGACAGTAGGCAAGACATTCCACTAGAGCAGCCGTCGTCCATCCAGACGATTTAATTCGTATTGATCTTGCTCAAAGTGCAGCTGTAAGAATGTAAAGCGAAGCACAGCATGTCATTGAAAAATGAGGTGGCAAAAAAAATCGTAAGGTACTTTCTTCACACAGACCCGAGTCGACGAATAAATAAACCTCTCATGCCTATCGAGATCAATACACGAACTCGGAAACGAACCGAGTTTATAAGCGCCCCGATACTTCTAGATAAAAAAATGTGCAGTTTGAACGTCTAGAATAAACCTACGCCGTTGCAACGAGTCAAACACGGCGATCACACCGTACTGCAGCGTGATCACTACGAAAGGCACGCCAACATATGCATGCTGCTGTATTGAGATGGTGAAAAGCAATAGAAAAAGACGTTATTCGAAACAGTGTATCACAAAATCATGAGCCTTGCCTCGCATATCTTAGTTGTATCCGTTGGTTCCGAGCCACCACGTTTTACTTGCACTGCCCATTTCTTTCTTTGTTCAGCATCGCGGGGGAAACGAAATACCCGCTGCCCTTTTGCGCTCGATCCAATGCACAGAGGGACACAGCAGCCCGTCATGTTTCGTTTAACAAGCGCGCACATCACAAGGGACCACGTGAAACACCAGCTCTCGCACCGCAAAGACAGCAAATAGAATGCGACGCGCTTCCGTTCAGCTCGACGGCCGGCGGGAAAGAACCAACATGGCGCAGAGGCGGCGCGGGGAGGGTTAAAGGGTGTCCCCACCTTGAAAAGTGGCGCTGGCATCGAGGCGCCCTAAGCCGTCTTGAGATCATACTGAAAGCGCAGTAAGAGTGCTATTGGGTTCCGACGAGGTAGCAATCCGCGCAGCGAAGTGAAACAGGCAGCGATACAACCCGTCTGTGTCTGACGTGACACAAGCAGTGTTATGCAAAGCGCATGGCGGAGCTATCGGTACTAGAAGCCCTCATTGCCGCGGAGGTGCGATTCGGATTCGCTAACGAAGGTGTCTTTTTCTCCCCTTTTAACATACGCTAAAAATATGTTGCAAGAATTTTTTTCTTTCCTTCACAGTTTGAAGGACAATCTCCAATCCTGCAACTACAACATACCTCTGAAACCTTACTAATAATCTAAAGAATTAGAGCAGTCTGCTTCTTACTAAGTGCTCACCGTAGCCCTAGAAAACCCCCGGGGCTAAAAAAAGTGCAACCAAGTTACCTTTTTTTTTAATTTTGGACCTCGTGAACCTCAACCAATGCCACATCTGAATGCAGCGGGGAAAGTGGCGCCCTCTACCTGCAGCTTGCAGAGCGAAGCATATGGAGTGCCTCAGCGCTGCCTTCACTGCTGTCACCGCGCTTTGAATCCGCCCCTCTTCATCGTTGTATGCATGGACAATGCGGTACTCTGTCATAGGCTCGGCTTTCAGTATTTTAATTTTCAGCGTTGGCATGCCCTACGCGACAGGGTTGATGATGTTCCGCTCCTCCTTTGTTGAATTTGAAGAAGCGTCTTCCAACTCTGTGCCACGAGCCAGCCACATCTCTATGAAATTATTCTTTGAAAGAGCTACGCACAGTATGATGCGCTGGGCTGTGCGAAGCAGACCTGCTCCAATCTATTGAAGCAGATGCACAGTTAAGCGCGCATCCTCATAGTAGCAAGAAGAAAAAGTTGGCCATCGGATGTGCTAACGACGGACTTGTTCCTTGTTGAAGTGTATGCGACATTCACGAACGGCGTCTGGAGCATTATCCAGTCTGGAGCGTTATCAGACCCGGCCGGCAGCCTTCCAGGATAAGTACTGCCTCGGGAACATTTGGCTCGCCGTTTTTTCGATTAAATTGTGACATGTCACAATAGCACAACGGGTTCTGAAGTGTGCGTTCAGAAGCTCAGCCCGAACCGTGTCGGTCTTTCGAAGCTGAATTTCCGCTCGAACACACTGCGGCTCTATCACAGTTTTTAGAGGTGCCACCTCGGATCCCAGAAGATAGGAGGCGGCAGATTGTCAACCTTTCTGTGCAGCGTATGTCAATGACAGGGAGTCGAAGGTTGACAGGTGCGCCTATGAGGGCCATAAACCGCACCGTCCGTGCGTAAAAAATGTTGAGGGGCGGATTCGAGACGCACCGCGTCCTGGCCGCCCAAGGTCTACGCCAGAACACGTCGACCAGCTGATCATCGCCGCCGCCGTAGATAACCAGTTTTTAAGTGCTGCGGAGATCAAAAAACCCTTGACCTACAAATGAGCGAGCGAATCATACGCAGGCGCCTGAATAACGCAGGGGTTCACGGCCACATCGCTGCACAAAATCCCCAACTTACATCGAGGCAGAAGAAGCAAAGACTAGACTTAGCACGGCAGCACCAAAATTGGACAGCGGAAGACTGGAGACAAGTAGCCTTCACGGACGAAAGCAAGTTTTCCTCTCGGTGGGACCAGCAACGCTGTGTTTGGAGGCCCGAGAACAAAAGGTATTTCTCAATAGTAGAAGTTCATTGTGGCGAAATCGGCCGGAAGGTCTTACAGCAAATATAAAACAACTTCACAGCGACTCCGGAACATCTTTTTAGAGCGGGGGAAAGCATTTGGCTTTGTTATTTGTTGGTTGCGCTTTATTTTTATATTCAACTGTTTTTTTTAATATTTTTAATGCGAAAAGTTTTAGCATAGTTTTCGTATAGTTTGTTTCATGCGTTGTTGAACAGTGATCATACAGGAAAAAAACTTCTGTTGGGGCCTTATTACATGTTTTAAGTTAATGAAAAGAAATGCTTTAATACCGTGGCTACAAAGCCAAATAGCAGTGCTTGAGAGTGATGACGTTCTAGAATTGAAGAATTTTTCAGATATCTTATTGATTGCGAGGGCTGCCCCTTCTGATGAAATGTTCAGGGCGATAGGCGCCCCCCGCCCCGTCCTGTTCCGGACTCTATGCGCCAACTTTATCGTCGTTGTTGCTTTTGCAATTTGCGACTTCTACGATTCTTAGTTACAATAGGCTGTCTCGGCTGCTTTCTTCTTAAACCGGGCATGCGAAGAGAACTGACGCCTTCACGTTTTTCTCATTACCTCACCACGTACGAGCCCCACTACGTCTGCGAGGTCCTAAGCAGTGGGCGTTGCTCTGGGAACGTATGGGGGCAGTCAGCAAAAATGCTTCCTCTTCCAACAGGACCTGAGTTCTATTCACACCGCCAAAGTTGTACGCGAGCTCCTTGAAGAGCGTGCAGTGTGCACATGGTCCTGGGTGCCTAAAGGTGCTGACCTGAACATCATAGAGAATGTCTTGGGCGTGCTTAAAAATGAGCTTGCTCAGATGAACCCCAGGGCTGCTACCGCCGACGAACTCTAGGCAGCCATCCAACAACAGTGGGACCGCGTCCGCGAGAGAGACGATTTTGTGCACAGTCTTATTGAATCCCTACCCCAACGAGTACAGGAAGTGATTGAGCGCTGCGGAGCGTTTGCGCACGTCTGAAGTGCCCGTTGCAGACCGTGCGCCGTGTCCTGTGGCGAATTTTCTAGAGGTGTTGTCACTCTGTTGTGCCGTGTGGGTTTGGTGCCACAGTGTTGACATTATGTTCCTTGGCGTTAATAAAGCAATAAAACCTTGCGTTCAGTCACCAGCGAACTTGAAGCAGTTTAACAAGGCTGCGGTTGTATCTTTCACGTGGTGGAGTTCGCTAAGGGCCATTGTAGGATCATTTCGGAGCGCCTTCCACCAGGTCCGCTTCGCGAGCGGGACTGGCGGATCCGCCTCGTTCAGAGAACGGATGGAAAGTTGGTCAACTTCAACTTTCTGGCGGACGAGCGCATCCGGCAGGCAACCGGATTGCAGCTATTGGCTGCTTTTCCCGTGACGTCAGTAACGTCTCGAGTCCTCCGCCTCGGTTCTGCCCTGCCGGGGCAAGATGGCCATCCGTCGACTGAACTGGGGAGCGCGGCCTGGGCAGTTGCAGCGATGTCGCGAAGCGTATTTTATTGGACACATCTTGATATTACCAGTGTTCAGAGCTACTGCAAACTTCGCCGCGTTCAGCAGTAATCATCTACGCTGACGGAGTTGACAGCACGCCTCTTCAAACTCAAGCAAGACCTGTGCAGTGGCGGTGTCACGAAGTGTTTATTTCGAGCTGTTTGTGGTTGTTGCAAGCGTTTGTAATTCCTGCGAGGATCATTACGGACAGCGGCGAGTAACAGCTGCTCACGGTCAATTTCTTGTGCGTGCATGAGCTGCATAGCACAGTGACAAGTGTCCGCGTAGTGAACGTGATTGCGATCGGAGCGAGTGCTTTTACGTCAAGGCAGCGAAATGTTTCCCTGCGAAAGCTCACGACGGACGCCGTGCTTTCCGAATGCTGAAATGATCGTGGCGTTACGCATCTAGTCGCATTCGTTGCGATGGTTGCAGTGATCGTGACCACACGACGTTATTTTTGCTACGTATCCATTACCATTTTGACCGCGATTCGTGCGGGCTCGAGTACTGCCGTGTGTGAGACGTGGCACGATCTTGGCTGCACGGCCGTCGGACTGTTTTGCCGCGGCGACAAAAGCAATGCCGCCATCCTTTTGCGTCGTGGTGCTCCATTCAATACATTTTGTGATTATGGGTGCTCGGGTTACGAGAGGCCGGCCGACTGTGTGACTTTTGTGAAAACATGGGTGTGGAGTGCAGATGTATCTTCGGTGGCGTCATTTCTTTTTATTTCCTGCCCGCTGTGCAGACATTTGTCTGCAATAAATATTTGCGTGATGAATGGGTGACTGAACACTTCCTCTAGCCATTTCGGTTTAGGTTGTGACAACATGGTATTACGCGATTACGAACAAGAATCATTGCCGCATTTAAATCACGGCTAGTTCACAGTGTAGAATCTGTAATATGTGTTAACTCATGAGTCTACTTTCCAATGTGCATCCGACTCTGTTGAGGAAAAAAAATAATAACTGTGGCAGCAGCTTATGGGGTAAAAACTGTCCACAGAACAAGTTGGGCATAACAAGTCTTGTTGAATATATATATATATATAAGAAAATCTTTCCCATTGCTTTTTTTCTCTTTTTGCTTTGTCAAACTCTTGGCAATGTGAAGTTGAAGTGGAATTTTGGTTTCCACTGTAATCAGAAAAATTCGGTGATCTTGAAGCGCCTCATGAACCGTGACACTGTTTGTTGTTGATTTTGCTCACGGTCCCTTTCAATCATAAGGTCAGCGGTACGAAAGTGGATGTGTGCACAATGCTATTGTTGCAGAGCAGCTCGTGAACTCTGCTTTGCTGGTGTTAAGTAGTTATTCAGCAGCGCTCCCTGGGACAGCCACACCAGTTAGTTTAACAATACAATTTCGAAGCCTTGAGAAGGAGATTTCAGAATGCACATGCACCCTGCTACCTTCATTTGCCTGTGACTGCTTGCTACGGACATGATTACTTGTCTGCTGAGTGACGGCGATGGCGAGCAAAATCAGCTATGTATCGAGAGTGTAGAACGCTTCCCAGATTTCCTTAATCCTCCTTATAGTTTACACTAACAAAAATTTAGTTGCTCACATATAGACGCATATTTGCACCTTCCCCAGTGATCGGCTAGGTTTCCTGACCCACTTATCCTTTCACATTTGTGTGGTCACGACAGTACCATTCCTGCACAGATTCAAAGCTACAATAACATGGCTTATTTCAGTTCTTTGAAATGTGCTAAGCATTGTCGCATGGTGGTTGGTTCTGCAATACCGACGTTGCCCTGTTTCTAAGAGTCCTGTAGTATCAATGGAACCGTTGACCTGCCAAGGCAAAGACCACATTTAATTTGAACCCGTTCCTTTACTTGAATGAAATGGCTGTTGCTGCTTGCATTAGCAGATTCTCCGCTTTGCACCGGCGCCTAGTTCTGTTCTTGCCCGCTGCGCATGCCTGGATCAGGAGTGTTGCATTTTTCTTTTCTTCTGCGGTGTACTCAGTATAAAAGATGTTAACCTAGCATTGCGGGCTGCGAGGAGGCATATGTGAGGTTATAATATAAGCAAGCGATTTTGTTGTTTTAATTTTAAGCAGGTTATTTCATTTTGTGCAATGAGCAATCCAAGCCAGGATGTGAGTCGCCGAGCCCTGACAGTGATTTTTACACTAGAAAGAGAAGCTCTTTGGCAACCAGAAAGTGTATGAGCTGGTTAGAAGTCAGTGTGCCTTGCAGTCCACGGGTTAGCATAACAGTCTGTGCAGACAGTGGGGCAAGCATTGTGATGGCAATTCCAGTGTGCAAGAAAGGTATATGATTCAGGCAGCGTTTGATTTATCTGCTCAAATCCAAAGTTTTAAGTCTTTCCCCTCTGGACATGAAATGGGACAAGAACACATGCGACAATGGGCCGTACGCATTTTCACTCTGTCCATTATGATCAGCAAGTTTCTATGTTAGCAAAGCGTAAGTAAATTGAAAAAAGTTTTTTCCCCAGAAACACTGCTAATAGTTTGAGTCCATATAAACGAGGACTGCACTAATGAGGAATGGCTGTATATGTGAAAGTATGGTTAATTTGTTTACTTTTGATGATGACACAAGCAATTAATCTGTTATTTTGAATACGAGACTAACGAAGTACATTTATCTTGCAAATTATGAAGATGATTAGAAGGATGTGTTGTATGGCACAGCAGTTTGTTGGTTGAAGAATAGTGATTGGCTTTACCTGACACCACTTAAAACAGCAAACTCCAAAATGAGCCCTGTAGAGCTGGTAAAGGTATGTTAGGAACAATGTCGACGGAAAACAGCACCACTGCACATAGTAGCAATTCTTGCTCTGTTGTCCTCGTCCCTTAACACAGTTTCAACATGCAAACTTACAACCGGCTCACCCGACAGTACACTCGTACCAAGTTTTGTGAAATTGGTAGCAAACATCAACAGGACAGGAAGCAAGGTGTATGCATATCTAGTGCATACTGTGGAGATAGCTTCCTGCCTCATCATAGTTCTGCCCCTCTATGTTTCTTACCCACGATTTCCCAGCACCTATGGCCCTATTTATGCCATTGCCATGTGCTGCAAATCACCAAACACATTTTGTACTCTTGCCCTGCTACATTGTTTTGGCCAATTAAGTTGTTTCATCCAAATTGGCAAGCTTTAGAAAACATTCCTGCAATAGCCAACTTGCTCTTGTTCTTCACGACTTGCACCTTTACTGCAATATCCCCCTCGATGCTTTTCTTCTTGGCTTTGGAAAAGCATGTGATTCGCTTATTTATGTATGGCTTTTTTGTCGTGCTCTAACTTGCATCAAATAGCTCTAAACTGGATCCAAGCGAGCCGTCGGCAGATTTCTCTTGCCAATTCTTAAGCATCCTGCCTTTTCCTGCAGTCTTGGATGACCCCAAGGCATTGCCCTTGAGCCTCAGCTTTTTACTACCTACATTATGGCTTTCCTTTCAGTGTTTTGTTACATGCCTTCACTGATGGCTATATTAAGGGGTCTGCCATCTTGCAATCAATACCTGTTTTAGTTCTCCAAAACAACATTTTGCATGCTCTAGAATGGCCTGTTTGCTAATGTTACTAAGAATGCACTCATATTTTTTTATTTTAAGCAAAACTACATTTTGCCTACTTATAAGGCCTTACCGAGAAATGTGTATTCACTGGATACTGGTTAAAACCCTCAGCCATTCACATGGCTCGCATGGTTTCACCTCATAATGCTTGTACGCCCTCCCACAGCCTAGGATATTTACACCATAACATGTACTTAGCATCGCCGTCTTCCAAGTTACTTGCGTTCAGATCCTCTGTGTGGCATCACCTTGGGCGTTCTAATGGTGCATGGCACAAACCGAACTTAACTGAAATCCTAGAATGATTTCAGACCTGAGCCCTTGTTTTATTTTCTCAGACTATTGTTGAAGCTCCAGTTTCACAGCACCAAAGGTGAATCTTCAAATTTCTTCATGTCGTGCAGAAACTGCAGGGTTTTTTAACTCTTTACCGTAACATAACCAACTAATCTGTTCTTACTCATGTTTCCTTCTGCACTAGCCGCACTAGTACTGTTGTGCCTAGTTAGCTCATGCCACTGCATATCAATATTGATTTTTGTTTTTGCCA
Organism: Amblyomma americanum; assembly: GCF_052857255.1. Taxonomy (NCBI): domain Eukaryota; kingdom Metazoa; phylum Arthropoda; class Arachnida; order Ixodida; family Ixodidae; genus Amblyomma; species Amblyomma americanum. The sequence continues at coordinate 405,821,136 of NC_135497.1, forward strand.
CTAAAGGCTGGAATGGCCTTTCACCTCACAAGGCTTACTAACCTCTTGGCCCTTGAGCTAGTCACTGCAGAAATGCACGCAATAAATGATGATGCTCGTCCACTAATTAAAGTAATTCCCTCAAGGCAGAGAATATTTGTAATAAGCAAGTAATCACTCACTGACATCCACCAAAGTTCAGCCATAAGGCCACAAAGAAGAGCTACAAAGCTTTCTTTTGTAGCCGTATGGCTGTGCTTGCATGCTAATGGCTGATTACTTCTACACAAAGCTGACCACTCAAGTATTGTCATTTAGTACTGTTTGGGTATAATAAATGTTAAAATAAATTGTTCTAATGACGTGCTTAGTCACTTGCTCAGCTCGGCAAGCCAACGCAATGTTCTCTTACACGTAATAACTTTCCACACAATCTATTTCAAGTAATATTGGGGCAGATTTACACAATAGTTTTGTCGGACGGCATAGAGTTGCATTTACGCTAACTTGCACACTGCGCACAAGCTAGGTCTAGCCAACTGAACCTGTGCACTCAAAATCTAAGCATGCATTATTGTGCCTATCTAGGTCATTTTTCTTGGTTTCTCTGTCTTATCGTCTCTTCAGCTTAGCAACACACCGCCTTCATAACATGGCTCAGTGAGAATGCTACGAATGCATGTTTATGCATGTGATTTTTATATATTCATGATAGTGTTAACAGGGCTGTTGGTTCATCTTGAACACAAAAGCCGTCAACTTCAATTTGCAGCAAAGAGACACCAGTAAAGACAGAAGTCATCACTGCTTTTCTGGGGGTTTTTTTGGCTTTCTTCGGCCTAACTTCAAATTGGTCTTCTCCAAGTCTCTGATGCCTATTCATGCCTCAATTAATTTCTTTCTTTGAACACCAGACTGGCAGTGAAATAGGTATATTTTGCTGAAAATGTTGATAGTCGACAACTAATAGCACACTCTAAAATTCAACACATGTTGAGTGGTATAAACATCCATTAACAGTAAGCAATGCTCACTTTAGCTAGCTAGATTGTGAACTGGTCACCTTTACATTCAATCAGTCTACATTTTACTAATGAGTGAAAATAATTCTTAAACATTGCTTTAAAGTCGCATCAAAGAACATGCGCATATATGCCTGTCACATACTTAAATGGCTCAATTTTTATTTCATTTTATTGTGCAACATCATAGTCCTCATACTGGAAATCCAAGTTTACAAATTCTGCTTGAGATGTTGGTGTTTGCTCGAGATAACAAGATTATACTTTCATTATATCCTGTTTCCCTGACTGTACAAAGCATTCTTTCCCAGCCTAAGCCAGGAGCCATTGCAATGTAAACCCTCCAAATTGGTTGTTGCATTTCCTCTACCTGTAATCCACATTACTGGCTCCCACATCTCATTATGTTTATAGTAATAGAAACACATGTGTAGACTCTTATGCAATACAAAGGCACCCACTTTGTTTTCCACTCACTGCGACATTTGCGAATGCTTTGGAGTTGCACAGAGTATATGCCAGCTTATTTTGTACATGGCAGCAATGACATGGACTTCAGCAGAACTTCCCATACTTGTTTTCAAAGCTGTAGTGTGACTTGTGCAACGGCAATACCAGCTCATGAAGATATGCTAAAGGACTACCTGATGGCCTGCTGTCTCTGTCGAGAACAAAGCGCCTTGCACTACAGCCAAGTGATGCATATCTAAGCCCCTTTGCAGCCACACAGTACTATTTCTATTTTGGCTTTAATAATGGACTGAAAAACAACAAAAATAAGTCACTACTGTTACTGTGTCACTGTTCTGTATAATGTAGAACAGCTTTAATTAGAACTGGTTTTACCTGTTCCAAACAACTGGAAAATTCATAATTTCTCATGCGCATTTGTGTTTGACAGCAGTGTGCCAAAATGTGAATTTTTAATGCATACACAATTCAGACACGCACAACTTATATATTGAATAGATAAGCATGTCTTTTGCATTAGCAGTCAGCTGACTGTAAGTAGTTGGGGGGGGGGAGGTTGTTTACATATTAAAATGACAACAACTGTGCAAAAGACCGGCCAACAGTCGTCCAATCTGGTCTGCCAAAACCATGTCGTCGTGATGTCTCGATCTATGTCACACTGCGCCGACGAAAACAGTCGGTCGACTGTCGGTGTCGGCGCCACGTCTCCCACAAGACGGCAGTTGGCCGATGGTTCGCCAACTCCCATGTCATGCGAGACAACGTGCGAGGCCTCCCGCCGACTTGGCCCTTTCTCGTTCTCACTCTTCTTTTACCATTTCCTGCTATGCAAAATTCATGGGCCGGGACGCTTCATTTTTCACTCTTGAATAAACCCCACCATAGTAAAACAAACTGAACACTCCTGATTATGAACCTAGATTGAGTGCAGCCCATACTGAGCGGAACTGGGTCAGAAAGGCATGGCTAGAAAAATAAATCCAGTCGCTCGCGGGTAAACAAGACGGGAGAGATTATTTAAAACTAAAATAATAAAAAGAAAAAATTCTTGACCACGCGGATTCGAACTAGGAACCTCTGGAATGCGCAGCTACTGCTATACCCACGACGCCATGAAGAACAAAGCGCTTCATTGTTTTCAGAGGTGCTGATAAGGAGCACTCAGCAGTGTGACACTCGCGACAGAAGTAAAAAGCAGGCGACTCATGTGCGAAAACTCGGCCGGCGCACTGCACCGGTCGCTGCTTGCGAATTGCAGCCCCACTGCAAGCAGGGACACACAGAGCAGCAAGCATCGCTGCGCCGCTCGACTCATGCACTCGAGCTCAAAGCGTACGCTTTGCCACTCGCAGCGGTCTGATTACTGCTTGGCTTGGTGTTGAAGTTCGCACCATAAAAGACAAAATAGCAATATTATCAGAAAGACCGTCTGCTATACACGAGCAGCGACAAAGCATGCTTGCGCTAGTAGCGAGATTTCGGCAACGGCACCGCCTGCGGTCGCGCCAGGCGACGAACTGCGCTGCTGCCTGCAGCGCAGCGGACGCCGCTTCGCGAGTAGCCTGCGCTATAATATCTTTTAATATCGCTTTGCTGTTAACAGTATAATCTCACAATAAACTAAAATTATGGTCAATTTCCGCGACACCTTCGGCTGCGGAGCCAGCGGACGACAGGCCAGCCGGATCGCAACGGCGGGCCAGCGGCAGCTTGCGAGGCGATTCTGGCGAGAAATTTTGCTCGTATCAGAGTTGTTGCTTTTACCAGCAACTCGGTGTTGATCAACGATCCTCAGGAATGATAAATTTGGCACATTTCTCTGTGTCAGCGTTTATTTCTTACGTCAAAAACAATCTTAAGCTGATTTTTATTACGGCGGCGGATGGGATCCAGGATGGCCTGCCGGCGAGCAGGCTTGGTTTATTTCACATTCGCACCAAAAAAGACAAAACAGCCATGCTATCAGAAAGGCCGCCTGCTATATTCGAGCAACGACAGCATGCCTGCGCAACAGCCGCGCTTTCGGCAACGGCGCCGCCTGCGGGAGCGCCAGTGCGACGAACTGCGCTGCTTCCCGGCTGCCGTGCTTGTCGCTAAGCCTAGCTGGTTTCGCATCGGTGCCGCAGCTCGGGGCGCTTTGGAACTAGCCAGCGCCGTAATAAAGAAACTTCTCTAGTCTCCCCTTTACTGCCAACCTGTCCCATAATTAAATAAAGTTATTCTGGATTTCCGCGACGCCTTCAGCAGCGGATCTAGCAGACGTCAGGCGAGCAGCACGAAGCAGCAGCAGCAGCAGGCGGCTGAAATTTGCTTGTATCGTAGTTATCACTTCAATCAGCACCCTGGCGTAGGCCAACGATCCTCAGTAATGATACTTTTTTGGACATTCATCTATCCCAGAGCTTGTTATTAACTTAAACAAACAGCACTAGAGCGGAATCGCGTTCGTGTCTGGTGAATGTTTTAGCTCGGCGAGCGATCTCGCGTCGACACGGTCGGCAGACTGGGTTTGTCGGGGTCGCGGGCGTCAAAGCACGTCACACTACGAAGACATCTGGTCGTCGGACGCGTTGGTGTCGTTGTCGGCCTAGTGTGACAGCTTTGTCTGCCACAGACACGGTGTGCAGACCCGGTCGGCCGATCATCGGTGTCGTTGTGTCTGCATCGGCGTCGTGTCGGGCTAGTGTGACAGGCCTCTTAGGAAAGGCTGCAAGTGCCATTATTTTTTTCTCTGTCAGCAGAGCAAAAACACTTCAGTGTGCAATTTTGAATAACTGACTGAAATATTAAGTATGTAATCTTAACTATTTGAAAAATGTGATTGTCCCTGTTATAATTACGGTCGGTTGATAGCAGCCTGTACTGTGGCCTGACCCCATCGAGAATTTTCAATAAGAATCGCGTCGTTGTTCTGAAATCCACAGGGTAGCCTAACTTTCAGAGGGGGCAGCCTTCTGTTATTTTCGCAAATCGTCGACTGTTGTGAAAACATCGCGATCGAACGAGGAGGAGTTCCCGATCGCGATGTGACGCGTTTTTCGTTCTCTTGGATATAAATGGTCCACATGTCGTTTCCCACACATATCACAGCTGACCACGATTGTACCTTCGACGAAAATCCTGCGGCAAAAAAAAAGCGTTGACGGAACGGATGTCTCGAGTACGCCGCAATTAATACGGGCTATTCCTACTGCAAGATATCTGCGTGTTTTTCTACAAGCATGCATGCCTGTACCGCCGCACGCGATTCGATGACAGGCACTGCCGGGCGCGCCACTCGGAAAGCTGGGACCATCCGCCTCGCTCGCAAGCGCCAAAGTGATCGTACAACACCTTTCCGCCTCACGTTTGCCTGGCGGCCGAAAACTGGCGGACCGCTCGCGAAGCGGACCTGGCGGAAGGCGCTCCGATACGATCGTACAACGGCCCTAATGATCCCTGGCTCCGGACAGGACTGAACCTACGTTTAATTCTACAATTTCATTCAATGCGGCTAGTCTAGCGATGTTGCTCGAAGAACTACCGGGAATCACATGTCACAGTGCTTATTGAGGTTATCGGGACAGATGGCGTGTATACAGGATTAGAAGTAGACACGTACCATGCTTTTGTGGATTGGCGGGCATAGCAGAATTGGGTGTGGGGTTCCTCATCAATCAGGATATATAGCTGGCTAGATAGAGAACTTTTGTAGTATTAGCGATAGGGTGGTAGTAATCGTAATCAACTTAATAAGGCACAAGCAAAGTTGTGTTGGCTTACGCGCTTAGATACAGCCATGATGACCAAATCGTCGGAAGTATCTATGAACACGTGGAATCGGCAGTAAGCAAGTAAATACACAGTACAGTGTACTGATGAGTAACCTCAATGAAGCACGCTGGAGATCAGGCACTACGCGATTATGGCACAGGCCTTAGGAATAAAAGGGGGAGTTATCAGTACAATTCGAAGATAGAAATAATTTGCGGATCATGAATACCTTCTTCCGCAAACGAAACAACAGTAAGTAGGCGTGGTAGAATCCCTAATGGTAACAGTAAAAATGAAATATACTTCATACTATGCGCTTAACTTGGCATCGTTCAGGATGTGGCCGTCCTCAGAAAGGCGCGCTGTAGCGATCACAGAATGGTAAGATCTCGAATTAGCTTAGGCTTGTAGAGAGAAGGGCAGAAGCTAGTGAAGAGGAAGTCCATTAAAGAGTTAGTGGTAAGAGGGAAAGTGTAGTAATTCAGTATATCGCTGCAGAGCAGATATTAAGGTTTAACTGAGAACGACGACCATAATGCTACTGCTAGGAACGATAATCGCACAGCTATCGTAGCAGAGTGAGCACCAGAGGTAGGCGGTAGGACGGTTCGACAGGATACAGGCAAGCTTTGAGGACCAGGCACCGAACTTCAGAATAGTGATAGATGTAACGTTAAGGTACAGGGAGAGTGCAGATTGGGTCAGGGAACAAACGAAGTTTACTTATCATAGCCGAAGTCAAGACAAATAAATGGGTCTGGGCAAGGCACTTATCATGCCGCCTGTGCGAAACTGGCAGTGACTGCAAATCCTCGGTCCGCGCTATGTGTGCTTCACAGCTATGGGTTACATTGAGGCGTCGGTCTGTTTTTCAGTATACGCTTTGCATCCCAGCAGCATTCAGCATCCTTGGGAGCAATATCACAGTCCTTTCCACGCTGGTTCACGCTGCAGAAAGCGCCGGGAGCGACCAGTATAGTTGCAGTGTGCTGCAGGAGAGGCGCACAGGGCGAATGCATAGCAGCAAAGCGGAAAGTTTATACTCCGACGCGTTTATACTCCGACGTAGCGCGCGCGCGCGGCACGGCGACGTCACATCGGCAATACGCGACCCTCTATACTCCAGCGGCGCCCGACCGCCAGCGTGTTCGGCGGCGTCCGGCGCGGTCTGACGGCGCCCGGCGCGAAATGCAGCCGGATGCATTTCGCGCGGGCCGCGCCCAGGTAGTTCGCACTGCGCGGCCTCTCTCGTCGTTGCTTCTCCTCTACTAGCACAAGATTGCCGCCTACAGCGAGACCATGACGCACCTCACTAATTCCGTGAGAGAGATTTTTGGACGCCATGCGGCAGCATCCTTGTGTCTTTGACACGAAACGTATGGACTACCGCGACGTGGAGCGAAAAAAGAACGCCTGGTAGCAAATCCGCTTGCACGCAGGCCTCTCGACAGGTGCGTCAATGCTGCATACACGTGTGCATACATCTTCGGATCCGGTACGCATATGTCAGTGTGTGTGGTTTTTGTCTTGCTTGTTTTGTTTCAGTGGAAGATTGCCATAAACTATGGAAGCGATTAAGGGACCGGTGCACGCGGGAGCTCAAAGCTATAGAAGGTAGCCAACGGAGCGGCAGCGGCTATGTGTCCCGCAGAACATGGGAATTCACCGAATCCATGGCTTTCTACAAGGATTGCGGCCGCCCGAGGAAGTGAGTTTTTATGCATTGTCAGAGTTCTGCGACACCGTCAATTGCTGTTTAGTACTGTGGTCACAGTAAATGCTGATCATTTTAATCACGTGTTTGCTATTTTTCCCGAAACAGCAGTATTTGATTCGCTGGATTGGATCCAGTGTACTCCTTCCTCACACGACGCTTCTGTCATGCGGTGCAGGCAACCTAGCTTGCGAGTCCTTTTGGCGGCCGTAATCTGGATGACATTTTGCATTTTTCAAGTGTGCGTCAATAATACTTTTTTTGTGTGTTAATAAAAAATGTTGTGTTTACTATAATTGGAAACACATGCAGTTTTTTTTTCTTGCACAGTATTTGAGGGATTAAAGCAAGTCAGGCACATTTCTGCACATTTTGCCCCATTGGTTAAGAGTCCTTTGCAGAAAACAGTATATAAAGAAAAAATTCATTGAATATTAATCAGTGATAAAAATGCAAGAGAGGCCTGCCCATGTGCCCTACAATATTATTTATCCTTGGCACTTTCCAGCATGCACAGCAAGTGCCACTAACGGCTGAGTGATGTTGGTACACAAAACGAAATTTTTCAGCCTTGCCAGTGTGGGCCTGGTATCTCTCAATCCATGTAAACTGCTACTTTGCAGAACTACATGCAGCCTGAACGCTGCTTCCTCTTCTGGTGATGGCGACACTGTGGAGGACATCCTCATGACCATGCAGAGCAGTAGATCGTCATCACCGATGACAGAGTTCCTTGGATGCCACATTGCATGCAGGTGCATCGACACCATTACTGCGAACATCACCTTTGCAACCACGAGCGTTCATCACAGCGGCACCAAGACATCTCGCTGAAGGAGACAAACCTGAAGCCAAGAAACAAAAAACAAAAGAAAAAATTTGATGCATTTGAGGAAGACCTGCTGGGACAGCTGAAAAAAAAGATGACTGAGAATGAGGCGTTTGGCCTATCTGTCAGCCTCAGTTTAGACAGGATGACAAGAAAGATGGCCTCCAGGTGGAAAGCAAAGATTATGCAGCTTATTTCGGAATATGAAGAAGAGATAGATTGATTTTATTTTGATTCGATATTGGGCAGTTTTCAATCTTCCTTTTAATTGAATGCATGATCTGGGAGGAATGGAGCAGTAGGGAAATACATGGACTAAGGAAAGAAAACACACACACAAGTGCCAACTAGAGGTAAAATCTTGGAGCGCGAGCAAAAATCCAAGGCCATGTGCTTGACATTCAGCACTGGCAGCCAAGGAAACGAGCACAGATGGATCTAAAAATTCAAGAGAAAAAGGGTCCGATGTACCAGTAACGTGGTTGAGCAGTACATCGAGCTCTTTCTCTTCAATGTTTAGATCCGTGTGTCCTCATTTCCTTGGCTGCCAATGTCAAGCATGTGCCCTTGGATGTTGCTTACGCTCCAAGATCAAGATTTTACCTCCGGTTGGTGCTTGTGCGTGTTTTCTTTCTTTAGTCCATGTCTTTCCTGTCTAACCCATTGTTTTTGTCTTTGGATGTGGTATGTATTGTGATTTTTGATCTCATTTTATAACTGACTTTTTCTTTCCATGTGATATGTATTGCTATATTTGATCTCACTTTTATACTAAGATATGAGCTCAATTTGTAATCCTGTACACAGAATTTTGAGAGTCAGTACATGAACTGAAATATTTAATTTTGTGTCATTTTTTAGAGCATCACTGTGATGAAAAACTGGGCATTGTTCAGTGCAATGCTATTGTTTCACTTATTCGCACACTGTTATACAGCACAATGTTCTCAAGTTCAATTGTGATTGAGGTGCTTATTCTCAGTTTCTTTTTTTAACATGTACTAGAGTTGTGAACAGTTTTTACCAACATTACAAAAGAGTCCTCCATTGAAATAAAAGCTTTGTCATCTCAGAGAAGGCTACAGATTTACTAATGGGTAATGGGTGACTGACTGCAGGTACTGTTCTCGAATTTTGTATTATTTGTATTATGAAAGTATGTAGAGATGCCAAAGCATGCAAACCGACCTCCATTGAGACTAGAGATTGGAATAATTTTAATCAAAGACAGACAAATTATATTACCTGTATCAAAAGGAATAACACGATACAGCACATGATACGCAACTTGCAATTAGAGTGTTAAGCAACCATGTTACTGAACAACCTGTACTGTGCAGTTTATATGAAAATGACGGTGAAACTTCAAAAAATAAATGTATTAATTTCTCCCCATTGAAACTTGCACTGCAGCATACTTTTGGCTCACATGTCTGAGAACGGTCGCAGTTGTTTCCTTGTGTAAAAGGAGTTTGATATAAGGTACCACTCTCTTGTAGAGGAATACATTTGGCGTGGTGAAAAAAGTGTCTCAGTGAAGGCTTAAGAGATCAAAATGGATGCAAGGTCATGAAAGAACTTAAAGCTTGGCAAATAAATGCAAGAAGGCAAATGCATGGCTGACTTTTTTAAATGCAGTCAGTTTAGCATCCTGACCAAACAAAACATTCAGAGAAGCTCAGGCTACTACGAAGACCATACAGCCTAATGAGGTCACGAAGAAAAGTTTGACTCGTTTATTTATTCATTCAAACAACTAACCAACTACACATGGTGTATTAAGTAAACAGAACGTGAATGAAATCATTGAACATATGAGCAAGAAATGTTTTACAATAGAAAATGTTATACAGTGGATAGTAAGAATTAACAAGCAAGATATGCTTGAATTCAAAGAAACTTTAAAATGTTGAAAATGTGGCTACATAGTAATGGTTCAAAATCCTGCATATTATTCAATGAAAGCACAATTGCATACATTTCATCTACTACTGGGGACGGAAGTTTCCGGGACGCAAATATTTGGGAAAAGGTTATTGTAGCTCCACCTTGCTACCCAGGCGTCTGATATTGTATGAAGGCAATAAAGGCCTAAATGCTCCTTGCTCTCTTAACAACATCAGGCGACTGGGTAGTGGGATGGAGCTGCAGTAAATGTTTTCCCTAGAACTCGCGTCCCGGAAATTTTTGTCCCCAGTAGTACATCTAAGATAGCAATGGAGACCTGGAAAGGATGAAAAAGAAATTTAATAATACACAAAGGAGAAACCGTGAGTGTTCACCCTTAATTCGCTTTCAAATTTTTCTGTGTTGCAGTTTAGTGCTTTATTTTGTTTTCGAGATGTGGTATTTACAGTACTGAACATGGCCTTAACCTTATCGCTCATGCCTCCCTACTCAAAACATTGGTTATTGAATGCACGCAGTAAGTTCCTTACAGTCAGGCAATGAAATACAGCACGATTAAGACAGGAAAGCAATTTCAAGTATGCATTAAAGTGGTACTAGCTCGCCTGACAACACTCATCTGCCATGGTAATGAGCGTTCAGGAGACATGAAGCAGTCTGCAATTTCATCTCTCATTTCCATAGCAGCTGAGCTAGGTCGGTGGCTTGATGGTGATGCAGTGGCACCAATTTGAGCAACCGTGCGCCTCCATTCCCCATCCTGCACAGTTTCCTCACTTGGCCAGTCCCCGTAATTGTCAGGGCAGTATGCATTGTCAGCCATGAGGAAATTATGAAGGACCACGGCTGCTTCTATCATAGAGCTGAGGAGTTCTGGCTTGGCCTCCACGGTACCCAAAAACACTCGCCATCTAGAAACTAAAATGCCAAAAGCATTTTCAACACACCTGCAGGCTCTTGAGAGGCGATAGTTATATACCTTTTTTCTTCCTTCTAGTTTCCTGCCAGGGTAGGGGCGCATCATATAGGTTTGCAGAGGGAATGCTGCATCCCCAACCAAACAAACTGGCCAGCTAGAAACTCCTGAAGGGAGTCGCAGGGTTCCCTCTTCGATGGCTTTCTTGAGATCGCTATCTCTGAAAAACGCACCATCTGAAAGCCGGCCTTGAGCTCCAATGTCAACCATAATAAAGCGGTAATTGGCATCTGCAACAGCAAGCACTAGCAGTGAGTGGTACCCCTTATAGTTGAAAAAGTCTGACCCACTGTTGTCTGGGCATTTGATAGCGAAGTGTTTGCCATCAATACTTCCTATCGCATTTGGGAAATTCCACTTATCTGCATATTGCTCTCTTATATTTTCCCACTCTCTCTCACTTGGACACCTAAGTACAACAGGCTTCAGGCAATCATAGATTGCTGGAAGTGTCTCCTTTATGATATTTGCCACTGTGGATGCATGAATCGTGTAGCTCATTGCGATGTCTTGTATCGATCCGCCAGTGGCCAGGAATCTACAAAAGTATGTTGACAGAACAAGCGCTTCATATTAGTGTTAAAATACTTATCGCAATGAACTTTATTGCTGCAAACATCTGTTATAGGGTGAAAAATGCATGCAGCATATTTCACAATCAGGACTAAAAACAACAGTTACAGTGCCATAGGGAATAGCAAGGAACTAGAGTATTGATGGAGAACGACATATTCATCTCTTTAGGCAGCAAAAATTTTTCGTGAAAATAAGCGAACCGTCCAGAACATGCACGTCAATATAAAAGTTTCATTTACTCTGATATAAAGAGAGGGGGAGTTTGCGGCTCAAGAAAACGAAAGAAACATTGCGATCGTGACGTGCCACATATTGTTCAGACCTCCTATAGATAAGAGCCAAGAAACTAGGAGACTGCATTACGCAATGTGGAAAGGACATTGGCTGAAGCGCGGCACTTCGCGCGCAAGACAATGCATGTGGCATAACCACTTTTCCTCCCGGTGGTGGCCTCCCACACCGTCGTTGCTACGTGTATCATCCGTCCCGCGCCCATCCGCAACTTCCGTTTCCTATCACCTGCAGCTCTCCCAACCTTTCCTTTTATGGCCCGTGCGCTTTCCCGCGACGGCCCATGATTGGCGAAAGACTGGCTTCTCACAGCTCATGAGCATTGCGGTTGATGTGGACACATTTAAGACCAGAAGAAAAGGAAGAACACAAACGCGCACGGTACGTTGCTTCTGAAAATCACGCGAGTTACGTTTTGAGGATGTGATGAAAACACTGCTGTATTCGCGCAAACACGGTACGCATGCACGCAGGCTCACTTCCTGATTTCAGGACAAATGCGTGCAATACTTTACCTCAGTGGGACTGCAAGCCTTTCTCCTGGAGAGATGGGCCTCCTATGCGTTGATGGGTGCAGGATTCTCTCGTAGATGAGGCCCAATAGCTTGTCAAATGAAGCCTTCGTCATCCTGCACTCAATAAATTAACGGAAACTCTGCATGACAACACACTTTGGATACTCACAAAAAGCTGCTTACAAAACAACCGAGAAGGAGCACGCGTTATATGTACCTGGTTTTTATTTACCTGAAATACTTAAAATGGTATTCTGGATCACTGTGTCGTAGCTCCTGCACGAGGTGATGGTACTCCCCATACCATGGACGTTGGTCGAATATTTTTCTCATGTAGAGTGATCGCCTCCTCTTGCGGCGGAGGCGATGCAACAACAACGCGACAATAATATTTCTTCGCGCTGGGTATGTCCACGCCATCTTCAAGAAGGGAGCCAGCAACTACCACGGCCGAGCTCCAGTAGCGGATGGATGGATGGATGGATGGATACGGCTGAACCCTTTAAATCAGGCGGTGGCTCAAGCCACCTAGCCATGTCTTGTGAAATTTTACTCCTGTCTTGCTTTTAGCCACCAATCGTATAACCTTCGCTTGGCTACTTCTAACCTCTTAAAATCCACTTTCCCTTCCCTATCCCTAAACCCCAATGCCATGGTTAAGGCAGCCCCGCTGCTTTCCACTGTAGGGTGAAGCCCTTTACAGAAAAGTATCAAGTGTTCAGCCGTTTCCTCCTCCTCTCCGCACGCAATGCACAAAGTGTCTATCTCATGGTACCTGACTTTATACGTCTTAGTCCGCAAAACTCCAGTCCTGGCCTCAAACAACAAAGAGCTTCCCCTACTATCATCATAGATATTTTCTATGACAATTTCCTGTTTAAAGGTCCGGTATGTTCCCAGTGTAGATTTCGTCAGCATCCCTGTTTTCCACAGAGCTCTCTGTTTCTTTAACCTTTTTCTTAACCGATAATTGCTGATTTGCCCCCTTACTGCGGTCCAGATATTTGCTTGTGAATTTTCTAGTTCGCTTTCTCCCTTTCGTGTCAACGTTCTTTATATACAGGTATCTGAAAACTTTCCTAGCCCACTGCTTTTCCTCCATTTTTCTCAATCGTTCCTCAAATGCTATCTTACTGCTAGCCTCTCTGCTCTCGAAAGACGCCCATCTCATATCACCCTGTACCCCCTGATTTGGTGTATTGCCATGTGCTCCCAAAGCTAACCTCCCTACTCTCCGTTGTTTAATTTCTAGCCTTGCTTGAACATCTGGCCTCATACACAGGACCGCATTGCCGAAGGTCAGGCTAGGGACCATCACCCCTTTCCAGATCCCTCTTACCACCTCATACCTATTGTAATTCCACAGTGCCCTATTTATCATGACAGCTGCATTCCTACTAGCTTTATTCATTACATATTTTTCATTGTCATACTCAGCACTGTTATTTATCCAAACCCCCAGATACTTGTATTCATTCACTACTTTTAGCACGAACTCCTGTATTCTATGCTCGCCGCCCTCTTCATTAAATATCATGACTGCCGATTTTTCCCTACTATACTTGAAGACTAATCTATCTCCCTCTGTACTGCATATGTCTAACAACTTCTGCAGGTCTTCCTTGTTGTCAGCCATTATCACTTTATCTTCCGCGTATATTAGTCCCGGTAATGTCTGTTTAATCCATTCCCCTTGCTTGAAAAAAAGAGAGGTTGATAGCGGCGGCGGCGGCGCGCTCCCTGGAGACCGGCCGTGGCACTACTGGGATTGTGTCGCGAGTTTCGCGGCAGGCGGCTTGTTGGATGCTCTGCGCATGCGCTGCACAAGCCACGCGCCCGCACCCGTCCGAGTGTAGGAGGACCGGTTTTGCGCAAGGCGCAGCGTCGCCGACTTGTATCCGACCTCAGCCAGCGCTCGCCCGCGCGCCGAAAGCGTCGGAGTATAAGTTCACCTTAGGCGCGGTTATGCTCCGACGTAACGCGCGCGTGCGTGCGCGCGCGGCACGGCGACGCCACGTCGGCAAAACACGACCGTCTACACCCAAGTGGCGCCTGACCGCCGCCGTGTTCGGCGGCTTCCAGCGCGGTCCGACGCCTCCCGACGCCGAATGCAGCAGGCTGCATTTCGCTCGGGCCGCGCCGGCCGCCGCCGGCCGACCGGACCGGTTCCTCCTTTCGTCGGGGCACAGCCGGTCTCGAGGATGGGCAGCGCTGTTTGCGAATCCACGCCAGAGGGCGGGTCGGACGTTCTTCGCATGCACACATCCAGAAGCAGGGCCTGCGTCGCTTCGGAGCAGTCAGACTGTTGTAGGCGGGCTAATTTGCGCCTGACGTGGCGTTGCCGAATTAACGTGGCCGACCGCCACCGGCGCTCGCACGCGCGCCGAGGACATCGGAGTATATTGGCGCCTTAATGGTAACAATAATCAAAAGACCCGAAACTGTGACGATACGTCGAGTATTTCGAGCAAGTTAGGGTAATAGCGAGACGCAGTTGAGCTCCTGAATCAAGAAAAGTTCGCATCACGCGGGCTATTTGCGGCGGTAAAGCGCTCACAGCTGTCTCAGCCGAAGAAGATCTAGCGCCGCTCCGCTTGCTCTGCCGTATAAAGGGAGTGGACTGCGCATTTCGAAAATGCCCGCTCGCTGCAGGGAGCACCTCCATTAGTCAATATCATTAGCGCGACATTGACGCCGGCGGAATGCAAGGCAAGCTGAGTAATCAGAGTGTCGCGCCGCTTGGTGACGTGCACATGCGCCTGGCAATTTTCAACTTTTGGCCGGCTCGGCTAGGCGGCACTGACACGCAGCTTTTTCTTTTGCGCCGCGCTTCATTTACTTCTGTCCGCGCCCGTACCCATTAGGAGTGATCGACTGTATTAAAAGTTTGTTCATACTGTTTCAGTGCTAGTAATCATGCTCATGAACAGAGCTCAGTCAATTAACAATTTTTACTGGGGCATGATTGCTTTAGGTTACTGAAATTAAACGTTTTAAGGCTGGCTGAAGTCAACGAGCGCAGCCTGGTGTGCTTTACATTTATAACGTCCTAAAATTGAAGCGTTTGTTAGGAATCTTAACTGAGTGCATGAAGATGGACACTTGGAGGGGGGGGGGGGTGCCCCCTCTGAAGAAATGCTGGGAGGCAACCGCCCCCCTCAGCTGTACAGTTCTTATATATATCTTCCAATAATTTGGCATAAGGCATGCTATGTCCCGTCGCGGCACCTCGGTGTTTGAAGCATTCTGCTATTGATCTGGAGCAGGTTAACTTTCAGCCATGGCGGTCACATTGCGATGGACAAACAGTGCGCGTGTGCTGCGCAATGTGTAGACACGTTCAAGAACCCCGTGGTGTATATCAATACGGAGCCCACTACAAAAGTGTCCCTACAAGCAAGTGTCTCACATCGGGTCGTTAACGCACACAATTAAGTGAATGTGCTAAGGAGGAAAATTAATGAACATATGATATGGCCATATGATATAGAAGTGGCCTTATAGCTAATGGTTTGTTCTTAAATAGAGTTCTAGATGGCCACTTTGTGTCTATTTGGTGACTGATATGTTTAGGTAGTGAAAGGATTTTTAAAACGAACCAGCATGTGAGCATGGTTCTTCGCTCTGTAAGTGATGGTTCGTTGCTTTCCACATAAAGACTGTTTATCGGGGACGTCCTGTATGCACCGGTGGAAAGATGCAAGCCTAAATTGTGTACTGGGTCTAGTTGTTTAAGGTACGATTGCCTCGCTGACCCATAAACTATGCGTCCGTAATCTAATGTAGAACGTACTACATAGCGGTGAATCTGTAAAAGACAAGTCCTATCGGAACCCCAATGTTTTCGTGAAAGTACTTTAGTATATTCAGAGATTTAGAAGCTTTCTTTTTGAGTATGTTTATGTGTGGTAGGAATGTGAGCTTTTTGTCATACGTCATTCCTAGAAATTTGTGCTCATCTTTAATTGGTAGTGCGACTTCATTTAAATACAGGGAGGGATCAGTGTGAACAGCTACTGACTTTTGCGTAGAAAACTTGAAACCGCTTTTTTCTGCCCATGTTGTTAGTTTTATTGCTCTCATCTGTATTTGCCTCTCACACGATGTAACGCTGGAGATCGTCGACGTAGACAGAATACATGATAGACTTTGGGATTATTTTTGCTAGGGAATTCATTTTTACTATAAAAAGCATGGTGCTTAAAATGCACCCCTGAGGCACGCCGTTCTCTTGAATGAAATTCTTAGGAAGAGTGGCACCCAGGCGTACTTGAAATGAACGGTTGGTCAAAAAGTCACTCAAGCATTTTAGCATTCTACCATGGATTCCGAGGTCTCCAAGGTCCCACAGTATGCCAGACCTCCATGTGGTGCCATATAGCTTTCTCTAAATCGAAAAAGACCCCAAGGCAGTGTTGCTTGTGTATAAATGCTTCTCGGACTGTGTTCTCTAGGCGGACTAGATGGTCGGTTGTAGAGCATGCCTTTTTAAACTCACACTGATGGATGTCAAGAAGATCACAGGATTGTAATATAAACATTATTCTGTTAAGGACGCTTTCGAAGGATTTGGCATGTACACTTGTTAGGGCTATAGGTCTGTAATTGCAAGGAGAGGTAGGTACTTTTCCCGGCTTCAACAACGGTACAATAATGGCGTTTTTTCATGCCTCTGGAATCTCCTGGTAACCATATTTTGAATAAAAAAATTTCAGAAGTGAGTCTACACCATGTTCGGACAAGTAGGCAAGCATTTCGTAATGGTCTTCATCTGGTCCTGGTGCAGTCTGTTTACCCGAAGAAAGTACACTGTTAATTTCTTGTAGTGTAAATGGGCTATTATATGCTTCGTGAGCACTGCCCTTTATCGGCAGTCTTTCTTTTTCGGCTGTGTTTTTATATTTTAAAAATGATTCTGTATAGTTATAGGAACTAGATACAGTGGAAAAACGTTCGCCTAATATGTCTGCTTGTTCTTTTATATTTGTCTGTACACCAAGGGCGGTCAGAAAAGGAACTGTGAATGGAGAGTAGCGACCATCCATTTTGTGTACTGCCTCCCAAATTTTTTTCGAAGAGACTTGGCTGTTTATCGATGAAATGAAACGTTGCCAGGATGATTTTTCGGCATTTCTACGTATGCACCGCGCTTTTGCTCTTGCTTTTTTAAAGTTTATAAGGTTCTCCTGTGTGGAGTATCGGCGAAATATACCCCAGGCTTTATTTTGTTGCTGTTTTGCTTCTTTGCAATCTCGTGTCCACCACATTTTATGGTTGCCTTGTACTATTACTGAAGATATGGGGGATAGCCAAGTGTGCGGCAGAAAGAATGCAATTTGTGAACTTTTCATTCATTTCATTTCCATTAAGATTTTCTAACGTGGCTGCTGTTCTAAAAAGCTGCCAGTCTGCTAAATTGATCTTCCAACCCCGTGGTTTTTTCTGGGTAACTGATGGTAGGGATGACAGGCAGATTTCAACAGGGCTCCCTATGGGTTGTCTAAGACATCCCATTTAAAATCGTTAAAAACTGATGGAGAGCTAAAAGACAAATCTAAAACACTCATTTTTCCTGAACTAGGGACAAAAAAAGAAATGCATGACTTTCCTGCACCTCCCAGAATAAAAAATGTACAAAGACTTCCAGCACTTTGCAGAAGGGAAAAAATAAATGCATAACGTCTGCACCTGGCAGAGAATTAAAAAATATTCTGCACCTTGCAGAAGGAAAACAAATGCATAATATCTGCACCTGGCAGGGAATTAAAAAATATTCTGCACCTTGCAGAAGGAAAACAAATAAATGCATAATGTCTGCATCTGGCAGGAAATTAAAAAAATATTCTGCACCACGCAGAAGAAACAAAGGCAAAAAACGGGGGAAATGAAAGAAAAAGACCCACCGGACAAGTTACTGTGGTGGTAGTACCTGGTTCTGCAGGATAAGCATAATCAAAGCCACCGCAAGCACCACTTGTTCGGTGAGGCGCACCCAATCGGGCCCTTACTGCTCTGCTGCCCGCGCCATCGCTGCTCCAGTTTCTCTCACGGCACCAGTGAGGTCCCTCACTGCCGCCGTGAGGCTTCGGACTTCTGCTGTCTCGCTGTGGTGCTGCACATAAAAGGAGGTTCATTTGCACACTTAACGGACATGGAGGGCTCGTTTTACACTAAAGATGACCTTCCAAAATATGTACTAAGTCCCTCAACGCGCTGTCATATAGAAGTCAGGCAGAGGTTTCGAACTGCGAATGTAGATTCATGCAGCTGCTTCTCTTTCACTAAATGTGGTGGGTCCTGTCTGCACATACCTCCAGGAGACGTGTGTGAAACACAACGTCCTCAACATTTCGAGCTTGCAGACGGTCATTGGTCCGCCGGGTCTCCACCAGCAGCTGGCGCACCTCAGCCCGCGTGCTCCTCTGCTGAGTGGGACGGCCCGACATCACCGCTGGCTGCTCCTGTGTAGCGGTCAAAAGGAGATAGTGAGTGAATGTACACTTGTCATATAGTGGAGCACAATGTGCAATAACCTGCCTTTGGTGCAATATCTCAGAGGGCTGTTGACATGCACACTTGGGAGCACTACATAAAAGCATTCCTAATCCGCGCAATGACAAAAACAGCATTGCTTCAATGTGCACATTTGTGTAACTATCGCCGACACCACAGTTTCCGTTGTAAGAGAAAAAAGCTTGCACAAAGTAGCAGTGGTGCACATGAAAGACACTTCTGTGGGTATTGTAAAGTAATACTCATAGTCTGCTCCTGCAAATGGTATTAACCTTAGGTAGCTTGCGAAATGGATAATGTTGAGCCTGATATTGTAACTTTTTCAAAAATTATATAAAGCGCACTTAGGACAACAGACAAGGGAGACCAAACAACACAAGCGCTTACTCGCAACTGCGCGTTTATTCGAGAAACACACAAAAGGAAGAACAATCACAAACAAAACAAAAGCCATCGCGCAGGCGTGACAGTAAAAGTGCTCATACAGGTGCGTCATGATAACAAAACTCTCTTTCATGCAAAACCACCATAGGGTCGGCAACACACGTGTGCTGATTCTTACGGATGTTATAGGCCTCTGAAATTTGAGGGCATCATGAAGCAATATCCGCCAGCATCCCCTAAGCCACGTAATTGGTTGGTTTTTTGGGGAAAGGAATGGCGCAGTACCTGTCTCATATATCGTTGGAACCCTTATACACGCCGTAAGAGAAGAAATAAATGAGGTGTTGAAAGAAGAAAGGAAGAAAGAGGTGCCGTTGTGGGGGGCTCTGGAATAATTTCGACCACCTGGGGATCTTTAACGTGCACTGACTTCGCATAGCACACAGGTGCCTTAGAGTTTTGCCTCCATAAAGACGTAGCCGCCGCGGTCTGGTTCGAACACGGGCACTCCGGATCAGTAGCCGAGCGCCCTAACCAATGAGCCACCGCGGCGGGCAAGCCCCGTACCTCAAAATCGCGATTTAGCACTCCACTGAAGGAAAAAAAAAACGCTAAGTCGCCCGTGTGCTGTGCGATGTCAGTGCACGTTAAAGATCCCCAGGCGGTCGAAATTATTCCGGAGCCCTCCAATACGACACCTCTCTCTTCCTTTCATCTTTCACTCCCTCCTTTATCCCTTCCCTTACGGCGCGGTTCAGGTGTCCAACGATATATGCGACCGGTACTGCGCTATCTCCTTTCCCCAAAACCAATTAAAAAAAAACTCCACTGACAGTGTGCGCATTTCCTTAACTCAACAGACGGAGGAGGAAAACATTTATTCAGAGCATAAATACTGGGTGGGTTCAGTAGGGGAACCCATTGGTCGCCATCATGATCCGGCTCCTCTCAACCGGCGATTTCTGGTCGAGGGGACTGTGGCTATAAAGGGTTGCCTCCCAGCGCTCATATGTCGCATCGGGATTGCTGTCCAAGACTGAGTTTTCTTGACATTC
Source organism: Amblyomma americanum (assembly GCF_052857255.1). NCBI lineage: Eukaryota > Metazoa > Arthropoda > Arachnida > Ixodida > Ixodidae > Amblyomma > Amblyomma americanum. Next base: position 405,841,125 of record NC_135497.1, read on the forward strand.
CCAAACTCTGTCAAAGAGTGTGCCAACTGCTCCACCGAAGGGCAGGACGAATCGTAGGTGTCTGGATACCATTTACTCATCAATTAGGGATTGGGCAGAGTATTAGTTTATAGTCGACTGATTATGTGCTCTTCAAATTTGCTAACAGTTTTGTGAGGAAGAGGATATTTCCTTCTTATGATCTTATAATACTCCGTAATTTATGCGTAGCTTAGTAACGGTGAGGGGTTGTTAACTGTGTCAGAGAGAGGCTGCGTGCCGGATGCTCGGAGGAGTAGAGCTCGAGCAGCTGTGTTGGCCGCCTCATCGCCCGTCGTTGAGAGGTGCCCTGGCGTCCAGAAAATCTGGACTTCGAAAGGATTGGAAGGATAAGACGTTTCCAAAATTTCCCAACACGGAGCGCGAACGCGACCTCTGAGGTAATTGCGCGCCGCTGCTTGTGAGTCGGACATAACTGTTGCCTCGCTGTTCTTTGATATCGCTAGTGCGATAGCTGCTTCTTCAGATTATGTGGTATCCCCCGCTTGGATAAGGCTGCTTGCTATTATATCCCCTCGGGGTGAAACTCCCACAATTATCGCGACCCCGATAACGGGTCCAGCCTCATGGACGTAGGTCGTGTCCTTGCTTCTATCTCAACGCTTAGAGAGGGGTCTAGCTCTGGCTAGTCTGCGTACTCTATTGTATTCCTCATCCATGCGCTTTGATACTGGGTAAGTCGTGATGTGTGATCTCATGTGCATGGGCATGTCGATCTGATCAAAATCAAAATGATCAAAATGTGCGGAGTATTAACGTTCCGCTGGTTGTCAGAATAGGAAAGGCGCATGACTGTCTCTAGTTCTATAGGCGAACGCCACTGCATACTTATAGTGCGATTCAGGTGTCCACTGACACCGTGACCAAGTTATACTTGCTCTCGCATTTAGACGTCATAATTGCATAGGTATCTCCATTGTTTAACGGTTTGAGCTGCTAACAAGTTCATTTTAATTAACAGTTTGGTGGAACGCTTTGGAAGAGCTTAAATAAAGGAATAAAAAAAATTCTGATTGGATGCTGTGAATATTGCTTTAAGGTGTGCTAAATAAGCCGCTATATCTTAACGCGCTGGATAAGAAAACATGCGGTAATTAAATGTCCACTAGATGGTTCCGTGATTCCATAAGTCAACCGTCCCACTATAGTTGTCTTATTAAGATTAAGGGCAAAAGAATTGAATTGATGCCCACAAACCGAGCCACAGTTGAAGAAATAGATAGTGGAAGTTCTCAACCGAGGTGCCTAACCAGATCTAAAGACGGGGGCGCATGTTGGGCGCCGGAGCTGACGTGCCCGTCAGCCACACCCTTAAGGAAAAATAGGAGGCAGAGGTGTGGTATAACATAAAGCTCCGCAGGTATGCATAGCCCGGAGAGTGCTACAGAAGGTGAGGAGTGTCAGGGAACCCATCGGAATGGCAGCAATGCAGGCGACCTAAACGACGCACAATATTGTTTATGGTTTATGGGGGTTTAACGTCCTAAAGCGACTCAGGCTATGAGAGACGCCGTAGTGAAAGGCTCGGGGAACTTCGACCACCTGGGGTTCTTTAACGTGCACTGACATCGTACAGTACAAGGGCCTCTAGAATTTCGCCTCTATCGAAATTCGACCGCCGCGGCCTAGATCGAGCCCGCATCTTTCGGGCCAGCAGCCGAGTGCCATAACCAGTCAGCCACAGCGGCGGCTGCGCACAATATTGTGGGTAAGGCGGGCTGTAAGGAGGCAATATGTTGGAGCACTGATTCAGGTTGTACCCTCGGCGCGCCTCATCGACGTACACGGCAGGGCGCAAAGGCGTCTGAGAGCGCTCACCTCAGCGAGCCGAGAGCGTCGGTGGAGACGAAGATGAAGGCTATCAGACTGAGAAAGGGGGCATCGACCAGTGCATTTCAGGACGCGGGAAAAGCGCCTTGGAGCTTCCATGCTTATGCCTATGGAAATTGCTTATGGCCTAGCTTCCCGGGTTCGAACCCGACCGCGGCGGCTGCGCTTTTATGGAGGAAAAACGCTAAGGCGCCCGTGTGCTGTGCGATGTCAGTGCACGTTAAAGATCCCCAGGTTGTCGAAATTATTCCGAAGCCCTCCACTACGGCACCTCCTTCCCTTCTTCTTTCACTCCCTCCCTTGTCCCTTCCCTTAAGGCGCGGTTCAGGTGTCCAACGATATATGAGACAGATACTGCGCCATTTCCTTTCCCAAAAAAACCAATTATTAATTATTATTATTATTATGGCCTAGCACTATTAGGCCAGGATATATGTAGAGAAAGCGCGGCGAGATCTGCATCGAAAGAGTGCATTCACTAGATGCGCCTTTATTCACAGATAAACTTGAGCTGCCGTGGCGGAGTGGCAGCGTCTTCGCCTCAAACGCCATAGGCCCTATATTCGATTCCCAGCCACGGACAGGTTCTTTTTTATTCAGTGAGTGTGCGGGGGGTTTTAGTGGCTCCCATAGATGCCGCCACCTAATACGATGGTTAGCGGTTAAGCGCAGGCTCTGCTAAGGCTCGTTTATACTCCGGCGTAAGGCGCGCGCGCGTGCTGCATGGCGACCTAAAGTCGGCAAAGCGAGACATTGCGCTTGACCGCCGACGCGTTCGGCGGCATCGGCGCACTCTGACCGCACTGGCGGTGACTTGGAGCTTGTCTCTATTTCGCGCCGAGTGCGCCAGCCGCCACCGGCCCGACAAGACCGGTTCGGCTCCCCGGCGATTCCATTCCATTCCAAAAACCTTTATTTCCACCAGAGAAGAGGCTCCCCTACTCCCCATCTCTGGCACGCAGGCCTAGGGGTGGGGGCCGGGAGCCTCGCATCTAAAGGCAGGCATAGAGTTCTTGGTCTCTTGCGGCCTCCAGTGCCAGGTGAATGACTTTTTTCTGCACGGCGGGGTCCGCGCTTTGCAGAAGTGTTTCCCAGGCTTCCTTGCTATTTATTCCTTCTTTAATCCCTGGGGAGTGTGTACATTCCCAAATGATGTGATCTAGGGTCCCCCTATTCTCACATTTTTTGCATTTTTCCTCTATTTCCTTTTCCCTAAATACGTGTGATGCCCAAACCGGGTTTATGAAGTTCCCAGCTTGTAGTCTACTCCATGTTGTAGCTTCTTTATTCCCTAGTGTTTTGTCCGGCGGAGGGAAAATCCTCCTTTGACTTCAATAGCTCTCTATTATTTCTGCATAGCTGATCAGTCTCTCATCCAGGTCCTTGCAGTCGGGCGGCTCTCCTCTGGCTCGGAAGTAGAGGTCTCGAGCCAGGGTGTTTGCCGCCTCGTTTCCAGGGATGGATGCGTGAGCTGGTACCCATACGATGCGTACGTCCCTCCCAATTTCCTTCTTTTTTAGAATTTGTGCTGCTTCTAAGGCAATCCTCCCTCTGCCATAATTGTAGACTGCAGTTTTGCTGTCACTAGCTATAATTTTGGCCTGCGTTCCTACGCATGCGAGCGCTATTGCGACTTCTTCCGCCGTTTCCGGGTTGCGGCTTCGAATGGATGCTGCTATCTCAGGTTCCCCCTTTCCGTTGACCACTGAGGCCACGGCTGCTCCTAGCTTCCCACTTGCTGCATCTGTGTATGCCACTGCTTTCTTATCTAGACTGTCCAGTCCTCTGGCCATGGCTTCTGCCCTCTTTTCCCTTCTTTCCTTGTTGAATTCTGGGTGCATATTTTTGGGCAATGGGTCTACTCTGATCTTTTCCCTAGCACATTTTGGAATGTCTTGTTTCTTTTGCATCCCCCTGTCGGTTTGCCTGTCGACCGCTTCTAGTATAGCTCTGCCGGTGCTCGTCCTGCTGAGCCTATCTAGCTGCGCTGATCTTACCGCTTCAGCTATCTCACTCCAGTTGTTGTGAAGCCCCATATTTAGTAGCCTTTCGTTTGAGGTGCTTATTGGCAAGCCCAGCGCCTTCTTATAGCTTTTCTTGATTATGGCATCAAGCTGCCTTTTTTCTGTTGCCCCTATCTTGAGGAAGGGGGTCGCGTAGCTGATCCTACTTAGTATATATGCCTGTACTAGTTTCATTAGGCTCTTCTCTTTGAGGCCTCTACCTCTAAGCGATATCCTTCTGAAAATTCCCGTGACTTGCGTCGCAAACTTGTCCAATCTTTTTAGGGTTTCATTATTGTAGCCGTTACTTTGTATGAATAGGCCCAGAATCCTGATCATATCTACCTTAGGCACCAGTTTTCCTTCCACAGTGATTTTAGTCCTCACCCTGCTTGAGCCTGTTTCTTTTTGGGTTGTATACCAGAAGCTCAGATTTCTCTGGTGAACATGCCAGTCCTCTTTGTGCTGCATACTCTACCACAGTGTCTGCTGCCTTCTGGAGTTTCCTTTCTATTTGCCCGTCGTCTCCTTTGTTTATCCAGACAGTGATGTCGTCTGCCTACATACTGAACTTTAGACCCTCTATTCCTTGAAGTAATTTAGGTAACCCTCTCATTGCTATGTTGAAGAGGAGTGGGGATAGTACCGACCCTTGGGGGGTGCCCCTGCTGCCCAGTTCTATGTTCCCTGATTCTATGTCCTGATATTTGATCCTCGCTGTTCTCCCAGTTAGGAAGTCCTTGACATAGTTATATGTTCTCGGACCTACCTCTAGACTATGTAGTTCCTCTAGTATAGCCTCGTGTTTGACGTTATCGAACGCCTTTTTGAGGTCGAGACCTAGGATTACTTTTGCATCTTTGGACTGGGATTCGATTATGTCGTGCTGCAGCCTCAGCATCACGTCTTGCGTACTCAGCCCCGGGCGGAAGCCAATCATCTCGCTTGGCCAGAGCTCGTTGTCTTCCATGTATCTGGTTAGCCTTGTCTGAATTACGTGTTCCATTAGCTTCCCTACGCAAGATGTGAGGGATATGGGTCTTAAGTTTTCGAGCTTCGGCGCTTTTCCAGGCTTTGGAATGAGTATGATGTTCGCTTCTTTTCATTGCGCGGGAAGCTTTCCGGTTTCCCACACCTTCTGCATATATGCAGTGATTGCTGTTATCGAGCCATCATCTAGGTTCCTCAGGGTTTTGTTGGTGATGCCGTCTGGGCCAGGGGCCGATTTTGACTTTAGCTTAATTATTTCCGCCCTTACCTCCGCTTCTGTTATTGGGCCGTCTAAAAGCTCCATCGGGGGACCCTGGTACTCTGGGAGTTCTACCCTCTTCGTGTCCCCTATATATGTTTGTATAATTTCTTTAACGAACTCCTCGTCCGTCCCCTCATAGATGTGCTTTGTCTTGGCTAGACTAATGCTCGCCTGCGTTTTAGAGTTGGTAGGGTCGAGTAGGTGCCTTAATAGGTTCCAGGTCTTTGTTAAGCTCATACCTCTTTCCATCTCGTCGCACCTGCTGCACCAGTTTTGCTCACACAACTGTCGTGCATATTTTTCTATGTCCCGATTTAGTCTTGCTATTCTTCTCCTGAGGTTCCTATTCCATCTCTGCTTCTTCCATCTGCGTTCGAGTCCATTTTTGGCCTCCCACATGTGCAGCAGTTTGTTGTCTGCTAGTTCTAGAACATATTGCCCCTTCAAAGTTACGGTCGCTTCCGACACGTGCTTCTTAAGGGTTTCTGTTCATTCCTCTATGTTTTGGATGGTTACCCAATTTTGCTGGTCCCTTTGGGCCCTGAATTTGTCCCATTCTGTGATTTTGGGCAGTCTACCCGCTTTATCTGTGATGCCCGTGCGTACCGTCGTGGCGATAATGAGGTGGTCACTTCCTAGGTCCGTTCCTGTGTTCATCCAAGTGGCTGCCCTAACGTTTTTGGTTAGCGTGAGGTCAGGTGTGGTGTCCGCCATGACGCTATTCCCTCTCCTAGTTGGGCACCCCGGATCTGTTTGCAGGGTTAGGCCTAACTCCTGTATGTCCTCCCATAGGTGTCGTCCCTTCGTGTCCCTCGTACTGTATCCCCACTCCTCGTGATGGGCTCCCCGGCGAGGTACGCGTTGTGACGTCCTGCGCCTCCTCGAAGCTCCGCCAAGGCGAAATTGCAAGTTCGCGACCAGTAAAACTTTCGCTTTAAAAAAAAATTGGCAGTGGCTTAGCTCCGCTATGCAAGGATATACGTAGCGGAAGGCACGTTTCCCTTGCTGAGCTTGTTGTTGGCACTGTATGTTTAGCAATCAGATACATGTCCGCTTGAAATGTCCAGGTCGAAGATGAACCTTCGGAAACTCGAATAGCGTGATCAGTCACACGACGGGCCTTCACATCTTCTTCGGTTGGTTGCCGTTGACTGACGCCTTCCATACAGGCTCCATCTCAGCGGCTATGCAGTGTCTATTACGCTCGGCAGTCGGGCGTCTCCGCTTTGCAAGGCGTTCCTCTGCCTGTTCGGGCGTCTCCGCTGCTCTCTTTGCCTTCTGACGCTCATTCTCTTTTTGATAAGTAGCCAACTGCCAGGCGACAACCTCGGGATCGGAAGAGTTAATTTTCTCTTGTTTATACCGCCGTTTAGCAGCGGCTGGACTCTCCTTTTGTGCATCCATATGAAGCGTTGCGATACAGCCGCCGATTACATCTCCGCTTTTTATACGCAATGCTGCGCATGCGACGACGCGCGGTTCGGGTGATGAAAACGGTGTGACTTCATACCAAACGGCGGCGAGCCGCGCGGTGTGACGTCATGCCAGATAGCACCGCGAGCGCGCAAAGCACGGTAACCTTCTCGCATATCTCAGTGGACACCCGAACCGTGCCATAAAGGAAAGGATAAAGGGAGGAGGGAAACGACAAATCGCGCGGTGCACCCCCTCCTCCTCGTCGGTTGCCATTGTAACGGCGCATGCGCACAACTGCCCTCCCGCATGTACCATGGTAGCGCATGCGCACAACTGGCGTCTCGCCTGTACCGTGAAATGCTTGACTGGTAGCCTAGTGCAGCTCCCGCTACAAAAGACGCGAAGGTGAATGTACTGATGTGGGTCTCAGTGATCGTCGAAGCCAACACCCGGCCTCTGCCTGGAAAGAACACATACTCCGAGGTCTTCTATGAATGACGCAAAAAATGAGACGGTTATATTCTTTATTTACAAGAGGATCAAAGAGAGCTCAGAGATGCGTCTTCAAAGGGATTATACACCACGAGTCACCACGAGTCCACACACACTGCCTCTGGTGCAGGCCTTTTGAACCAGGGAGGCTCCCCAGTGTCCCTAGGCCGCAGCAGGGCACGTGGCCAATAGGCGTGTAGGAATGAATTCCATCACATACACGGTCACGCTCTTGTCCTCATTGGTGGCCACATGGTTGCGAGGCAGCCACCTTGAGGATGACGAAGGTGCCGTCTCCGTGGCGAGTGTTCAGCAATGCCCGGCACGCGCCCCGCATCGCCGGCAGGTTCCAACTGAAGCGTGTACCATGTGAGACCTTTGGGCGTCCTACATTGCGACGCCAGATTACTTCCGTTCCTTATGTAGCCAGTGGCTCCGCCGGTGAATGGCGTCTCATGGTCTCTTGCAGGCCAAGTCATAACAGTAAGGTTAACGTACTGCGAAAGCATGGCCGGGAACACGAACTTGAGGAGGTCAGTTTCATCACTTTCTGCTATAAAACGCGGCTGCCGGAACTGGCCTAGCGCCACTTGCGGGCGGAGTGAGAAGGAATGGGTTTTGGCTGGGCGTGTAATGCGAAAGAAAGCTAAGCGTAACGCTAAGCGTAAGTGTTAAGGGTAACGGACTGATACGAAGAGAAGGCAAGTGTAGCTGGGGCCGGCAGAAAGTTAGGTGGGTGGATGAGTTAAAGAAGTTTGCACTGATAAGATTGTCGCAGCTGGCAAAGCACAGCGTGAATTGAATATGCATGCAAGAGGCATTTGTCCTGCTGCTGCTGCTAATCTTGATCGTGAATGGCTCTTAGACAACAATCGCGGAACTCACAAGGAAAAAAATTACAGGATTGCATTGAAATCTGCTTAAGAGCGGAAATGCGAAATCCTTTTCGTTTCCAATCTAGCTCGGTTCCTTTTTTATTTTTGTGTAATGGGGAGTAGGCTTAACTATGTCGACGTCCATGGCTACTGTGACATCAGTTTCCGGGAGTGGCAAACTATGCCGACGTCCTTGACTATCATGACGTGCGAATGACATTCGCGGGACTCGAACTGAAGGCCTTCACAAAGCTCCAACGCCCGGCCTTTTATTTTTCATTAAAAATGAATGTACAAGGATACTATACGCACAATGATATTGGAACCGTAGCCAAAGGCTAGTTACGGTTCCATCACACTACTGTACATTATAAATGCGACATGCGAAGACGACACATTGCGTTCATAAAAAAAAGTAAGATTCTCAAGAGTTTAGGGATAAACAAAATAAGCGTACACAATACACACATCCTCACACACGCACACACTCAAAAAATAACACACCGTAATTTCACATATTCATCAGGAACATTTTGATAGATTGCACGTTTTTTTTCACTTTAATATCATCAGGTAAACTATTCTAAACCAAAAATCCAATAAACTCAATTAATCTTTGCCAGTAACAATTGCGACACACTCGTAAGTTGAAATGGTTGGCACTAGCCGCTCTCGTTTCCCTTTTAGGCCATATAAATATGCTATGGGCAAGTGGGTCGTCGTTGATTTGTAAGATTTGGTGAATTGTCTGCGCTACCTTTAAAGTGTATATTGAGTGAAAATGCGGAATACGGGTTGATATAAAGAGTGGTTTTCTAGACTCAGATAATTTTGAATAAGTAATAATTTTTACCGCTCTCTTCGTCAACCGGATCACAGGTTCGGCATATATTGGATACGTGTTACCCAATGACTCTATGCAATAGATTAGTTGGCTCTGCATAAAAGCAGTGTACTGTATGCGAAGCATTGCAAAAATTGAAACATTCTCGTGCTTGCATCAAATATGGCATCCATAAGCTGACTTTGTGCAAACCTGTTTACTTGATTTTTCCAGTCATAATCAAAATGTATACAAAAATATTTGGAGTTATTTGCTTCTTGTAGTGGCACGCTATTTAAATACAATGCCACATCCTTGTAGTTTAACTTTTTTTTCCTTGAACTACATACAGCGTATTTAGTTTTCTGAATGCAGACGGAGAGATCATTGTTACTGGACTAATTAGGAATAATTTCTAATTCTTCGTTTATTTTATTGTTAAGCTAGTTTATTGTGTCCCCTATAAAAACTACGCAGTGTGATTGGCATGCATTATTGTTTGGGAATACTGTAACCAATAGTACACCAAAAACACTCGGGGACCAAAGAGCTACACAGCCGGTAGAGCGAGCACGAGCAGGAAGATTTTCTTCGTCCTCTACTTCTATCGCCTGAGTTCCCTTCGTCCTCCTCTTCTATCACCTGAGTCATTGCTCCCTCCCCTGCAGCATCGCCCCGATGCGGCCATCGTGCGCTAGAGTGACGAGCAGAAAGCGAGCGTGCTAGGGTGAGGCACGAGGATCACAACATAGAACAGGGCACAGCGGTCAGCCTCAAGTTCAATCGGGTGGCCGGTCGTGGTACGGCTTCATACGAACGACGTGCACAACGTCGGTAAGCTTGCGTCTGTGGGATGAGCTGGCTTGGGTGGCGGGTTGAACTTCGTAGGTGACGTCGCTAATGCGGCGGAGGACACGGTATGGGCCGAAGTATCGACGGAGTAATTTTTCAGACAGCCCGCGGTGACGAACGGGCGTCCAAATCCACACATAGTCGCCTGGCTCGTAGGCAACGAAGCGCCGTCCCTGGTTGCAGCGGCCAGCGTCTAGTTGCTGTTGACGGTGTATGCGCTGCCTTGCCAGTTGCCGCGCTTCTTCCGCACGCTGCACAAAAGTGGCGATGTCGAGGTCAGGGTCACTCTCGCAGTGGGGGTCAACAGGCAGCATAGCATCTAGCGTAGTAGTAACTCGACGGCCGAAGACAAGCTGGAAGGGAGTGAGCCGCGTTGTCTCCTGCAGTGCCGTATTGTAAGCGAATGTAGCGTATGGCAGAATTTGGTCCCAGGTTTTATGCTCTATATCCATGTACATGGAAAGCATGTCGGCCAGAGTTCTGTTGAGCCGTTCCACCAAGCCATTGGTCTGCGGGTGGTACGCCGTAGCACGTCTATGGCTGGTATGCGTCAGTTTCAGCACAGCCTGGGTTAGGCGGGCTGTGAAAGCTGCCCCACGGTCAGAAATAATGACCGCAGGGGCGCCATGACGCAGGACGATGCTGTGGACAAAAAACTCGGCTACTTCGGCAGCAGTTCCGCTCGCAAGCGACGTGGTCTCAGCATAACGTGTCAAGTCGTCCGTCGCAACAGCGATCCACCGCTTTCCAGTGGATGACATCGGGAAGGGGCCAAGGAGATCCATTCCAACTTGTTGAAAAGGGATCTTCGGTGGCACTATTGGCTGAAGAAATCCGGCTGATTTCATGGGTGGAGACTTCCGGCGTTGGCAGTCGCGGCAGGTTCGCACGTGGGTCAGCACTGATGGAAGTAATTTGGGCCAATAATACTTCTCCCGAATCCTTGACAGCGTGCGACTGACTCCCAAGTGGCCGGCGGACGGCTCGTCGTGAAAAGCGCTCAAGATGTCAGGTCGTAACCGGGTGGGCACCACGAGTAAAAATGTTTCGGTGGACTTTCCAAAGTTGCGCTTGTAGAGAACGCCATTTCGCATGGTGAAGGATTGCAGGCCACGACGAAAAACACGCGGAACCCGACCACTGTGACCTTCCAGGTGCTCGATGAGCGGCGCTAGCTCCGGGTCCGTTCGTTGAAGCTGAGCCACATGGGATGGGCTAAGGGCACAAATGAAAGGAAGATCTTCGGTGATTTCTTGCGGAGCGTGGTGCACGGGCGCGCGTGATAAGCAATCCGCATCTTGGTGGTGCCGGCCCGACTTGTAAACGACAGTCACGTCGTACTCTTGCAAACGGAGGCTCTACCTAGCCAACCGGCCGGACGGATCTTTAAGGTTTGCAAGCCAGCATAACGAGTGATGGTCGCTGACAACACGGAAGGGTCGTCCGTACAGGTATGGACGAAACTTGCTGATGGCCCAGATCACCGCAAGGCATTCTTTCTCTGTCGTCGAATAGTTCGCCTCCGATCGCGAAAGTGTTCGGCTCGCGTAAGCGATAACGCGTTCCACGCCGTGCTGCCACTGGATAAGTACCGCCCCAAGGCCAACATTACTGGCATCGGTGTGTATGTCGGTGGCGGCGTCTTCATCGAAATGGGCGAGTATCGGGGGGCTGTGTAGGCGGTTGCGGAGCTCCTGAAAAGCTTCTTCTTGGTCGCTTCCCCACAGAAAGAGTATTTCGTCTCTAGTCAGTGCTGTTAACGGGTCAGCTATTCTGGAGAAATCGGGCACAAAGCGTCGGTAGTAAGAACAGAGGCCCAGAAAACGTCGAAGTGCCTTCTTGTCGGTTGGGCGCGGAAAACTGGAGACGGCAGCAGTCTTGTCGGGGTCCGGTAGAACGCCTAGTGCGCTGACAACATGGCCAAAAAAGGGAAGTTCCGTGAAACCAATATGACATTTCTCGGGCTTGATCGTTAGTTGCGCGCATTTCAGGGTTCGAAGCACGATGCGCAGCCGGTCCAAGTGTTGATCGAAGGTAGGCGAGAAAATGACGACGTCGTCCAAGTACACCAAGCAAGGCTGCCACTTCAGACCGGATTAAACGGTGTCCATCATACGCTGGAACGTGGCCGGCGCTGAGCAAAGACCAAACGGGAGCACCTTGAACTCGTATAAACCGTCTGGAGTCACGAAAGCCGTCTTCTCTCGGTCTCTCTGGTCCACCTCTATCTGCCAGTATCCGCTTTTGAGATGTAATGAGGAGAAGAACCTGGCGTCACGTAATCGGTCGAGGGCATCGTCAATCCTGGGAAGCGGATAAACGTCCTTTTTGGTCACGTTGTTTAGTTTCCGGTTATCAACACAGAATCTCAAGGTGCCGTCTTTCTTTTTGACGAAGACCACGGGCGACGCCCATGGGCTTGTTGACGGCTGAATAACATCGTCTGCAAGCATTTCATCGACTTGCGTTTAAATGGCTTCGCGTTCCTTAGGAGAAACGCGGTATGGGCGCTGGCATACAGGCGGCGTGGCCTCGTCTGTGATGATGCGATGCTTGGCGACAGGTGTACGACCGACCCTGGAGCTGGTGGCGAAGCAATCTGCAAAATCTGCTAGAAGAGCAGACAGAAGATTCTTCTGCTCAGGTGCCAAGTCCGGGTTGATTTTCACGGTCTGCAGGGCGTGGCATGGTGCGGCCTCGTCTTGAGGGCGCATAAATCAGGAAACACAATAACTTCGTGAAGTAAGGCAACAGCCGTGTCCCTGGCGAGGTGCTGAACCTCGTTGGCGAAGTTCGTGAGTAGGACACTAGTACAACCGTTATGCAACTGGACGAGGCCTCGAGCGACGGCTATTCCCTTCGCGAGCAACAGCGGGAGGTGGCTATCCGCGATACCCTCGTAATCGTGGAACAAGTCATGTCTCAAGAGAACCAGGACGCTAGACCGTGGTGGCACCATCACGTCATCGTCGACTATACGCAGAGCGTTGATTCCCGGATCTCTGTCGGTATGCGCCACGGCCTGTTTCGTCGAGAACGTGATCCGGGCTTCGTTCAGATCAATGACAGCGCCGTTCGTCTGCAGAAAGTCGAGGCCCAGGATCAAGTCCCTCGAACACTCGGACAGTACCACGAATTCACAGACGTACAGAAAACCACGGATGCCGACCCTTGCAGTACATTTGCCAGCAGGGGTAATCAGGTGACTCCCAGCAGTACGAATGCTCGGCCCAGACCATCACGTCAAAACTTTAATTCTTGGGCGAGGGCACGGCTCATTACGGAGTAATCGGCACCGGTGTCGAGTAAGGCGGAGACGTCGACTCCATCAATTGTTACGTACAAATCGGAGGTAGCGTGTCGGATGCTGTCGCTACCTGCCCCCGGCGAAATGGCGTATCGGCGTGATGGAGGCGGAGGATCTTCACATTTCCCTACAGCAGCGGCCTTGCCTCCGGAGGCCGCCGGCATTAGTTTTCCCGGCGTGGGCTGGGCGAACGGCGTCCGGAATAGCTTTGCACTCCGCGGGGACTTGGAGAACGGTAGCGCAATGGGGACGGTGATCGAGACCCGCGGCGACCGGATGTGACGAGATTCTGCCGCTCCAATAGGTGAGAGGCTATCTCAAGTGGCCTTTCGCCATTGCGAGGGCAGGGGTCGTCCGGGGCGAAACCCCGCAGGCCCACGCGGCGGTACGGGCACGCCCTATAAAGGTGACCCGCCTCGCCACAATGATAACAGAGGGGCCGACGGTCTGGAGCCCGCCACACTTGACTCTTACGCGTCCGCTCGTAAGCTGGCAGAGCGGGGTCACGAGGGGGACCCGGTGGCCGCACTGATGGAGCCGCGGCATTGATGGTGTAGCCCGACGTCGGAGCTTGACGGAGTACAGACGCGTACGTGGGTCTTGCGTCAAGCTGGAGGGGTACCTCAGATGCTTGTTGTTGGGCTGCCAGGCGCACCTCGTCGCGGACGACGTCAGTCAGCGACGCGAAGGATGGCATGTTAGAAGGCGTCCGAAGGGCTTGGAGTTCCTCCCGGACGACGGAACGGATGAGTTCGCGTAAGTCGTCCGGGGCGCTTCCGAGATGCATAGAACAGGTGTCTGGCCCGAAGGCGTTGACGTCACGGTTGTATTGGCGGGCTCGTTGCTGTAGAGTCTTCTCCATGGTGGCCGCCTCGCTGAGAAACTCGGCCACAGTGCGCGGTGGGCTGCGCACGAGTCCCGCGAATAGCTCCTGCTTGACACCACGCATTAAATGGCGAAGCTTCTTGTCTTCCGACATAGAGGGGTCCGCGCGCTTGAAAAGGCGGGTCATGTCCTCAAAGAACATGCGGACACTCTCGTTCGGGCGCTGGTTGCGCGAGTGTAGCGCAGCTTCAGCTTGCTCCCGACGGTCGGCGTTTGGAAAAGTGGCGAGCAGGTTGCGGCAGAAGGCCTCCCAGGATGGAAACGAAGCCTCATGGTTTTCGAACCATGTCCGCGCCGACTCTTCGAGAGCGAAATACACGTTCTGGAGCTTCCGCTCATCGCTCCACCCGTTGTAACGGGCGACACGCTCGAATGTCTCGAGCCAGTCCTCGGCGTCCTCGAACACGTCGCCATGAAAAGACGGGGGTGTTCGTGGCTGCTGGCACAGGATGTGAGCTGGAAGCCTACTCTCAGTTGACATGGCAGCTGGCTCCTCCGACGTCCGAGGCTGTGTCGTCCTGGTGGCTGCCGGAAGGGGTCCGAACTCTGGGGACTCTCCTCGCAGGCGGCGGCCGCAGCGCTGGTGGACCGGGGTGAGATCCATGATCACAGGTGGGCTGCGCGGGTCTGGAAGCGTACCCAGCACTGCCTCCACCAGATTTGTAACGAATAGTACACCAAAAACACTCGGGGACCAAGGAGCTACACAGCCGGAAGAGCGAGTACGAGCAGGAAGATTTTCTTCGTCCTCTGCTTCTATCGCCTGAGTTCCCTTCGTCCTCCTCTTCTATCACCTGTGTCAATACTTTAATATGGTTGGAAAATCATTCACGGATAACAAAAACAAAATTGATCCTTGAACTGATCCCTTCGGGCCCCCAGTTAACACGACCTGTGCCTCAGAGATCACGTCATTCATCACCACATGCTGAATGTGGTTTGAAAGGTAAGTATTGAAAATTTTGATATTTTCCCTCTAAATTCATACTTAAAGCGTTCACCTACAAGAATTGTATGATTAACTGTATCAAATGCCGTTTTTACGTCTAAGTACACAACTATAGCAATCTTGTTGTCGTGGAAGGTTCTGTTTATAGTTCGGATTAGCACAAGAGCGGCGAATCCTGTTCATCCATTCTGTGTAAACCCTTGCAGAATAGGGCTTATATTCTTGTACTTGCCGATAAACTTCTTTATTTGTATACGCAATATTTTTCAAAAACGGGACGTGAACCCACGACCTTCGCGGACACGAACCCACCACTTTTTCTTATGTCTTGAGTTTTTGGCTATCTTGCTGCAGCCCAACAAGATGGCATCATTTGGGTAACCTGCTTCTCTTAATCTTTTAGCCTGTTCGTTGAAGTTCTGATCAGTCAAATGGTCACAAGATTTGGACAAAGCAGAAAACAACGACGAGACAACAATTCCTGTTTTTACTATTTTAGAATGATGTGACATGTAGTTCAACAACGCCTGGCCGGCCCTTGGCAAGTATTCCCAGCAAATATGTCTTGTATGAACTTCCAGGCTCAAATCTAAAAACTGCAGCTTGTTATCGGCCGTAACCTCTGTGGTGAATTGCAGACCATGAGCATTTTCTTTAAACGCTTTCAGAACATCACTCAACTGTCTAGGAAAATTAGTTTTATCAACAAAGATTAAGAAAATGTCAACGTAACGGAAAATCCGCGACGCCATCCCGGCCAAGTTTGCTTGAATACTCCGATCTACGAAAGATAAAAAGATATCACTTAACACCGGTGCCACCCTGGAACCAATGCAAACACCCGCTTTTTGCGTGAAAAGCTTACCTTCCCATTCAATGAATATAGCCTTTACATAAAATGATAGTAATTCATGGAAGCTAGCTACTGATATGCCACAAGCCCTTATATATTCTTCATCGTTGTCTGCTGTGATGCATCTTTCCACCGCACTCATCATTTCATTGGGAGGGAGAGAGTAAAAGAAATCATCCACGTCTACACTAAATACATTACAGGGCCCTGGATTATCATGCTGAAGAAATTTTACGATGCTCTCAGAGCTGTGAGCCCTAAAAGTGTCAGTAATAACCAGCGAAGCCAAATGCTTCGGTAGGTATCCGGAGACTTCGCATTGCCAAGTACCCTTCTCCGTCACAATCGCGCGAGATGACAAGTCAGCCTTATGAGTATTGACTGAGAAAAAGACTTAAACAAATGCCTTTCGCTCTTTTCACTCCTGCTCTGAGTCGGTCAAGGTTCGGTTCTTCCATTAAACGCAGGGCCGAGTTTTTTTTTACTCCGATTTATCCTGGGTCGGAACAAAGTTCTTCTGGACAGCTAGCATCGCCTTAGCCGAGAACATTGTTTCAGGCACCGAGAAATCATGTAATTGTGATGACCCCCATAATGCGCAGGTCCACACGGGACGGAGAGGCAAAGAGACACCGTATGGCTCAGTTTAAGCAAACAGGTATATTCAATAATTACACATGATTAAGGTTATACATCAGAGGCTGGGGCGTCCGAGCTTACGTGCCGACGACTTCATGGGGGCGATGGAGTGGCTCCGGAGTTGGGCTCGAGCGGTTGCTGGCAGAAGCTGCACGCCGTCGGGCTTCGGCGCTGAAGGCCCTCTTCGCTAACGATGTCGTCCTGAGCGTGTATGCAGTAGAATTTCAATAGTCGTCCGTTTCTTCGAGGATGGTTCACAAACCCTTCCTCTAGTGTCGTTCGGCTTGGAAGATGAACAGGAGGCGAGCTTGTCGATGATGACAGCAGAGCATAATTTTACAACAGAACAAACTTTGCACTACTTTACTCATCGACCGGGCAGGTTAGTGCCTAAGTAGCATCACATTACATGCTAAGCATGGAGCCCCAGCTCAGACTGGACTGCATCCGTTTACATGTGCTTTTAAGCACTTGATTAACAAAGGACTAAGGGCGGTCATTACCAGTGGCCCGCCCAAAGCATCAATTCTCCAATCCAAAATAACATGCGAGATGGGGACCACCCCTTGGGTTGGGCTTAGCCTCGAACCCAGAGTCTGTTAACAATACAACTTAAATAAACAACAAAAACGCCACCACTCTCTCTCAAGTGAGAGTATACACAGGCTCTCTCTTCGGAGCTAATTCACTAGCGCCGGTCTTTCCACATTCTTGGCGAGTACTGCCTGTCCGCCATGACAGGTGTCCGTCGCGGCCCTTCTGGGAAGCTGTGGGTGCCTTCCCGGCGATAGCCCACGACAAAGGGGGGGGAGGGAAAGAATGTCGTCTTCGCGGTAGCGCATAGCGTCGGCTGTGGTACGGCGCGCTCTGGCCCGCTGACAGCTCCCTTGTCCTGGAATGTAACCGGAAATTGGGGAGGATAAAGCCTGTTTCCCCGGGGCGGCGGCGGGTCCGGTTTTTCTGGTCGTCACTCAAAGAGCATGGCTGGGTAATTGATGATGCCGCTGTCACGGGTCTCCGTCTACGCCGCGCCGTCGAACGTGGATCCTCGTAGCACACACGGAATGTCACACTCGCTCACCCTCCAGAAGAATGTTCTCCGAACATTTGAGTCAACGCAGCTCACCTTGTCTTTCTGAATCGCCTCGCACAGTGCGTCCGACAAAACACTTTTCGCTGCACTCAACACCACTGCACAACACCATATGCCTCCGCTGTCAATACTGGCGTCTCCAGGGGCAGCACTGATCTTCTTTTACAGATAAACATGAAACTCAGCACCCAAGCCTCTCCTTTCTAGTCCAAACTGGACGAAATAAATTTACCACAGTTACAAAGGAGCTCCCACTTCTAGCACGATCACGGCACAGACAAAAATATAGATAACGAAAGGAAGTAGGGCAGGTTCTGCATGCGCTCCGCATGCTCTCCTGTGAAGGTGTTACTTAATGACAGAAAGGTTTTACTACCAACTCCGATAACTTAACACATACGCACATAGCAATGTTATGAGCTGTGGCATTACACAATTCTAACCAGTTCAAAACTCCGCTCTGTTTACGCCATTAGTCCGACTTAGATTTCCGATTTCGCAGCGGATATCGGCCTTCATGAGTCATACTAAGTAAGTCTGTGCCCCTTTGTCTGCTTTGGGACTCGCGAGGGCTCGTGGCAGGAGCCTCTCCTGGCGTTATCTGCGCGGCAACCTCGCGCGCTTCTTCTTCTAGCAATGCATGAAGTAAATCCGGTGGCATTCCGGCCGTCACCTCGGGCGCCTGCCGAACAAATGCAGGAGAGGGCGTTTCTGGGGAACTATCTGCGCGCTCCGCTTCACTTCTGTCCCCATCAAAATCCGCGCTTTCTCTTTCCTCATTTCGTGAATACTGAACCATTGCCGACTTGAGGCGATTTGCGTGTATCCTTATCAAACGCCGGTTCACGTCTCGGACTCTGAAGTTTACCGGAGAAAGCTTCTCGACAACCTCGCGCGGTCCTCTCCACTTCGTCTGGAACTTACGAGCTAGCCCAATCTGCCTTTGGCAGTTTTCAATGTACACGCTGTCCCCCACATTAAACGGCGCGTCTCTAGCACTGCGATCGTGCACCTCCTTCCTGCGCTTCGCCGCTTTCTTTAAGGACTCCTTTGCGATGTCCCTCGCCACTTGCAAGCGCGATTCTAGCTCAACCTTATAGTCGTCGAGTGAAGCGTATGGGACACGACGGGGGCCCTCTGGCACTTCACTAGGCTGGTCCGGGTCTCGGCCGTAGAGAAGAAAGAATGGCGATTCGCCCGTGCTCTCGTGTGCTGCGGAATTGTAGGCAAACATTGCATACGGGAGCCACAAATCCCAGTCCCGCTGGTCGCGCGAAACAAAATGCGACAGGAACCCGGCCACGGTTTGGTTCAGTCGCTCCACCGCGCCGTTGCAAGCCGGATGGTACGGTGTTGTCTGCTTCTTAGCGATCTTAAGCAGCTCGCAAACTCTCCTCATTAGCTGCGACACGAAGTTCGTTCCCCGATCTGTCAAGAGTTGCCTCGGGGGTCCATGTCGGAGCACGATCTGTTCGACAAATGCTCTTGCAACCGTGTCTGCCTTCTGATCTGGGAGTGCTACCGCTTCCGCGTATTTTGAAAGGTGGTCGACAAATACTAAAATGTACTTGTTTCCGGAAGTGGTCGTGGGCAATGGGCCCATTATGTCCATACCTGTCCGCTCGAAGGCAGCCGAAACCTCAGGGAACGGCTGAATTGGAGCTGGTCTTCGTCCCTTGGGTGTTTTTCTTTCGAGACAGGAATGACACTTCGCACAGTAGTCTCTAACATCCCGTCGCATGCCACTCCAAAAGTACAAACGCTCCACACGCCTGCGTGTCTTCGCTACGCCAAAATGACCGGCGCATGGCGCATCGTGAAACGCGCGAAGAACCCTTTCTGTCCACGACCGAGGTATGACGACTCTCTCCCAAGCGGTTTTCTCTGGTCTCCCTTTCCTGGTTGGCCTCGTGCGCCGACACAGGGTGCCGTCTTTGCCAATGAAATAACCTAGCTGTTCGGGCTGAGACGGTGCTCCCTCTAAGCTTTCGATTATTCGCTTCAGGTCAGGATCTTTGCACTGCTCTGTGCGTAATTCGGCGGGGTCGACTACGGGGACGAACTCATCTATAGCTGCCACGGCAGCTGTGCGGCTGAGTGCATCAGCATTCAGATGTGTCTTTCCTGACTTGTGCTCAACTTCAAAGCAGTATTCCTGCAGGTGTAGATTCCATCTAGCGAGTCGCGGGCTAGGGTCCCTGACACTCATCACCCATTTCAGAGGATGGCAGTCTGTGACTAGCTTGAATTTGCGGCCGTAAAGGTAGCATCTGAAGTGCTTTACTGCCCAGACAACGGCGAGGCACTCCCTTTCCGTAGCTCCGTACTTTTGCTCTGTGAGGCTCAGCTGTCGGCTAGCAAAAGCAACGGGATGTTCTTTGCCCTCGATAACCTGAGATAGCACGGCACCAACTGCGAACTTTGACGCATCTGTGGCCATAACGAAGGGCAAACTAAAATCCGGGTGGCGCTACAGCGGTGCACTCATTAGCTTCCTTTTCAGGGCCCCAAAAGCATTCTCCGCGTTTTCGTCCCAGCGAAAGGCGACATTTTTGGCTTAAGGCGGTGAGCGGCTTAGCGAGCTTGGCGAACTCCTCTATGTGCCTTCGGTAGTAACCGATCAGGCCGAGAAACTGCCGGACCTGGCGGACGCTAGTCGGTGATGGAAAATCCGAGACACACCTTAGTTTCTCAGGGTCCGGTCGCACGCCGTCAGCTGAAACAACGTGCCCGAGGTATTTCACCTCGTTTTTGAGGAATTGGCACTTAGAGGGCTTCAGCTTGAGACCCGCTCCTCTTAGTCGCACCAAAACCTGCTCAATATCGCGCAAATGGTTCTCAAAACTGTCACTGTATATGATAATGTCATCCATATACACGAAGCACAGCCTCCCCAGAAGACCTGCCAGGATAACATCAGCGGTTCTCTGCCAGACAGCAGGGCTGTTGGCCAGACCCATCGGCATTCTTTTCCATTCATAGTGCCCTGAGGGCGTGTTGAATGCCGTTTTCTCGGCATCTGCCGGATCCATTGCTATCTGCCAGAATCCCGCCGCCATGTCCACTACCGTGAAGTACCTGGCAGAGCCCAGCTGAGAAAGCGTCTCCTGTATATTGGGGATGGGGTATGGATCGATGCGAGTTACGGCATTTAGTTTGCGGTAGTCCACTACCAATCGATACGAGCCATCTGGCTTTTCCACCAATAGTGCTGGTGCTCCCCAGGGTGACTTTGAGTGTTCGACAATGCCGCGATCAATCAGGTCCTGCACCTGCCGCTCCATCTCCTCACGTTGGGAGTAAGGAATCCTGTACGCAAGCTGGTAAACGGGCGATGAAGTGCCGGTTTCTATCCTGTGCTTTATAACGCCACAGCAGCCCAAATCCAGGTTGGACGCGGCGAATACCTCCGAGTAGTCGTTCAGCAAACCAGCCAGAGCCTCCCTCTCCCTGGATTTTACGTGAGAAAGATCGAACGACACCTTTGGAGCAGCCGAAGGACTAGCATGCTCTACAGTTGCGAGTACCGTATCGGTGGGCTCACGTTGCTCTATCGCAGAGGTGAAGAAAGCCAATGTTTTGTTCTTGGGAAGGCTCAGTGGCTGCTGGCTACAGTTAACCACCCGTAGGGGCACTCTGTGGGCGTCATTAACTGTCACGAGGCACGCGGCTGCCTTCAGGCCATTGCTGAGAGAGTCGACCGGCTCAAGCACTCCCACGGCGCCGCTCTCTACATCTGAAGGCACAAACGCGTAAAAAATGTGCTCCGACCAAGGAAGGACGACCGCCTCCTCGACCAGCCGGACGGCAACCCGCGAATATACCTTCTCCAATGATCCCACTGTTTGACGGGTGTCAATATCGGTAATGCGAATCTCAGCCCCTCTCCTGTTCAAAAACGAAACTTTTGAGCCGCCCGCATTAACCTCTTCCTCAGAGAATGAGACTACTACCTTCCCTTTTCTCAAAAAATCCTGCCCTAATATACCTGACACTCCGTTTGGCAGAGACACCGTGTCCGGGCATACGTAGCAGGGGTGCTCCAATGCAATTCCGCCGAGAGAGAAGTGTAACCGGTAGAGTCCACTTATGCCAAGAGGATCCCCCGTTATGCCTACAAATTTGGTTGCCATACCACCAGACGCTTCCAACACCTCGCGGTCCCCCTTCCTTCGAAGCGTGTTAAAACTGCTCTCCTTAAGCAATGTCACCTTTGACCCCGTATCTATCAACAATTCCATACAACAACCATTTAACTTGCAACGCACAACAGGGCATGCCTCGTCGGCCACACAAACTACCACCACCTCATCATCTACTGCTCCCTCCCCACGCTCCTCAGGCTGGGGAGGACTAACTAGTTTTTTGACTCGGTATCTGGAGCCCCGCTGTAGGCGTGCTTAGGGTGTGTCTCGCCTGCTTCTCTTTGTGGCTCCCCACGGCGCACGTTTTGGCAGAACCTGGCGATGTGTCCGCGACCCTGGCAAGCGAAGCATACGATTTCTTCAAAATCTCGCATACCGCGCCTGTAGCTTTGTGGCGGTCTCCGGTTTCCAGCGAATGAGCGCTGTTGAGCGCGCGCTTCAACCTGGCGTTCTACCTGCTGAGATAGCAGCTGTTCTAAGCGATCTAATCGCTCTGTCAAGAGAGCAACCTCAGGGTTGAGCACCGCTCTCTCTATGACGCTTACTCTCGCTGCGGCTGTCGTTAACGCCTCATTTCGTTCCTCATCCAATGCGGCCTCCACGGCTTGGTCGAAATTGCTCGGCTTGCGCGAGAGCACGAACCGGCGCACGGGGTCTTGCAGACCAGCCACGAACAAAGCGGTCATTTCCTCTTTAAGTAGATCCTCCGCGTATTTCTTCCTTAGCTGGTCTCCTTCCTCCTCCCTGCTTAACGTATCGCGCGCTAGGCGCTGAAGCCGCGACGCAAATGTTCGCACGTCCTCCCCTACCATCTGTCCGGCGTCACGGAACCTCTGTACCCGCACGTGACGTGGTTCAGTGTCGAAATGCTCAAACGCGAGCTTCTGAAATTCCGCAAATGATTTTGTGGATTTTACTTTTTCGTCTCGCCATGCAAAATCATGAGCAGCTCCTGCCATCTTACACCTCGCCATTCCCAGCATTTGAGCATCGGACCATCCCCCCATTTTCCCAATCTCTTCTAGCATGGAAAAGAAATCGCAGATTGGAACCCCTGTCTTATCTCCCGTAAACGTCGGAATGACGCTTCCTAATGCCAGCATGCTTGCTCCGAGCGACGGCTCTGGAGTGGGAGCTCCCTCAGATAAAGACATTTTTTTTTTCAAGCCCTCCGGTGCCTCAAGCCTCTCAAATGGGGGTAAAAGTCCCACAATCAGTCCCGTGATTCCCTTTTGATTACAATTTTGAAGTCATGAATGTCGCAGCATTCAGAGGACACTTGCTTTTGAGAGCCCACTTCTGACACCAGTGTGATGACCCCCATAATGCGCAGGTCCACACGGGACGGAGAGGCAAAGAGACACCGTATGGCTCAGTTTAAACAAACAGGTATATTCAATAATTACACATGATTAAGGTTATACATCAGAGGCTGGGGCGTCCGAGCTTACGTGCCGACGACTTCATGGGGGCGATGGAGTGGCTCCGGAGTTGGGCTCGAGCGGTTGCTGGCAGAAGCTGCACGCCGTCGGGCTTCGGCGCTGAAGGCCCTCTTCGCTAACGATGTCGTCCTGAGCGTGTATGCAGTAGAATTTCAATAGTCGTCCGTTTCTTCGAGGATGGTTCACAAACCCTTCCTCTAGTGTCGTTCGGCTTGGAAGATGAACAGGAGGCGAGCTTGTAGATGATGACAGCAGAGCATAATTTTACAACAGAACAAACTTTGCACTACTTTACTCATCGACCGGGCAGGTTAGTGCCTAAGTAGCATCACATTACATGCTAAGCATGGAGCCCCAGCTCAGACTGGA
Source organism: Amblyomma americanum (assembly GCF_052857255.1). Classification (NCBI taxonomy): domain Eukaryota; kingdom Metazoa; phylum Arthropoda; class Arachnida; order Ixodida; family Ixodidae; genus Amblyomma; species Amblyomma americanum. The sequence goes on from NC_135497.1 coordinate 405,864,389, forward strand.
CTGCATCCGTTTACATGTGCTTTTAAGCACTTGATTAACAAAGGACTAAGGGCGGTCATTTCCAGTGGCCCGCCCAAAGCATCAATTCTCCAATCCAAAATAACATGCGAGATGGGGACCACCCCTTGGGTTGGGCTTAGCCTCGAACCCAGAGTCTGTTAACAATACAACTTAAATAAACAACAAAAACGCCACCACTCTCTCTCAAGTGAGAGTATACACAGGCTCTCTCTTCGGAGCTAATTCACTAGCGCCGGTCTTTCCACATTCTTGGCGAGTACTGCCTGTCCGCCATGACAGGTGTCCGTCGCGGCCCTTCTGGGAAGCTGTGGGTGCCTTCCCGGCGATAGCCCACGACAAAGGGGGGGGGGGGAGGGAAAGAATGTTGTCTTCGCGGTAGCGCATAGCGTCGGCTGTGGTACGGCGCGCTCTGGCCCGCTGACAGCTCCCTTGTCCTGGAATGTAACCGGAAATTGGGGAGGATAAAGCCTGTTTCCCCGGGGCGGCGGCGGGTCCGGTTTTTCTGGTCGTCACTCAAAGAGCATGGCTGGGTAATTGATGATGCCGCTGTCACGGGTCTCCGTCTACGCCGCGCCGTCGAACGTGGATCCTCGTAGCACACACGGAATGTCACATAATATGTAGGGCTCGTTGGCATGAGAATGGCTGGAATGAGACGGAGCTGCCGCAGTAGGCGTTGTCCTGTTTCCGTGCGACTCAGGCGGTCTAATTGGTTGGTGCGTTGAGCCTCTACTAATTCAATCACGGCATTGTGGGTACAAGTGGGCAGGAGACGTTTCGTGCTAACCGTCCGTGGAAGACGTAGGGTGGAGGTGACAGTCGTGCGTATTAGGATGTCTGCCTGATGTGTTTGGCGCTGAGTGAGTATGTGGTGTGGGAGGTGGTGTCTAATGCGGATATTAATGCATTGTTCACATTGGGGCTCTCCCGTTCAGACAACCGATGATTGCGTGCGGCCACGCGCCTTATTAGTGCAGCGACCTGTTTGGTCTGTCTTTGCAAGATGTGAAGGGTGGCGGTTGCATCGAGTGTATTGTTAATGAGAATGCCGAGAATCATCACCCGAGACACAATGGGCACTGGATTCCCGTACATGTCCAGCTCAATGGGGGGGGGGGGAGCTACTGGGGAGGGGTTTCAGCTGCAATAGTTCCGTTTTACTTGGACAGCGATGGAAGCCTGTGTTTGCTAAATGGGCGGTGGTGATGTCTATGGCAGATTGCAAGATATCCTAGGCTGTCCCAAGGGATCCTCCCGTTGTCCAGAGGGTTATATCATCTGCGTATATGGCTGTGTGGAGCCCTGGGATAGCAGCAAGGGCTTTGGCCAGTGGCGCTAGGGCAATGTTAAAGTAAAGGTGATAGGACCGCCCCTTGCGGGATTCCCCGTTTAGGCAGGGGGAAAGGCTGGAAGGCGATATCCCCAAGTTCTGTAGTTTTGCGTATTTTAGGGATATTGCCTCCCAGCCTTTCCTTCTTCCTAACTGAGGAACCTCTTAAGCTACATACTCTCCCTCTGCCTGGCGCATCCTCTCCCGCATGGCCTAGATGACCGCAAGACCTGGGAGGACTGGGAGACCCTGCTGCGCTCGGAGTACCTGGCCGTGCAGACCATCGCCACTGGCCGGGCTGCCAGTGTTGTCGACCTTAGGGAGATAAACACTTCAGTGAAGTGGGGCGTGCGGGAACTCAAGGGTGTGCCCCAAATTCCTCTTCTACAATGAAGTGTTTCTTTCTCTCTCTATCCCCAAGGAGGAGTTCGGCAGTGTGTCCATGAAGGAAGGGCAGAACATATTGCCATATGCAGGTGCCGCAGCCCGTGGTGGTAGCCCCTACTACGGCACCTCTTGCTTTCTTCTCGCACTTCCTCCTCTATTCCGTTCCTCACGGCGTGGTTCAGGTGTCCACCGAGATGTGAAACAGATACTGCGCTATTTCTTTTCCTCAAAAAACCAATTTCAAATTTAACTGTAACTTTAAGCTTAAAGGCTTGACGTATTAATCACCGAAAGCTGATTGGATTTAGCGGTTGATAGGTATGGATTGGAAGGCCCGTTTTCACGCTTCACAGTCGAATGCCTGGTTGGACGTCTATACGCTCACGTGCATACCTGGCCTTCTTCCACTCGCGGCCCTCGCGTTCCTCGCGTTAACGCGTTCCCGGCGCACTGCACAGGCGCCAGGGCCCGCTTGCACGAAGCAAACAGTCGAGTTCCCAGTGTTGTCTTATTTGCAATTTAGGCCTTTCGTTGGCACTGGGGAAAGGCGCATCACTGGCTCAGTGGAAAGACGCCTCAATCGCGATGTGACGTGGCGGTGGTGTCCGCCAGTTATGTGCCTTTCCTACTCTCAGAACCGACGAAGGATTTACACCGTTGTTTTGCAGGAATGGAAAGGCTCAGAACTGGCTCCCTGGGTCGGAGAACATATCGGTATCACTTTGAGGAAGATGGCGTATAGTGTTCAACTAACATGTTACGCGTAACCCATTACCCGGCTGCTGTTGTGTGTACGCCCTAAATTGATTCCCCTAAATGGCTTGTACAACGCTATTACAACCTGCGTTGTAAAACACTGTGTAGAAACGGGACACAAGTGGCGACACCTCTCGTCACTCCGGGCGGTCACTTGTTTCTTTACGAGCTGCATTTTCATGACGTTCTCGAATCATGAACCAACCCAGCTTCGCACGTGTTGACGGGTTATATACATTTTCACAAGGGGTAATCTCCCGTCCGTGACGCAGCCTCTTTCAAGTCTAGAGGAGAAAACCGGGTCTTATCCTCTCCATCCGGAGCGTCACAGTTCTTTGCTGCACTATGAACTATGTACAGCGTGGCATCTTGGTTCCCCGTAACGATTGCGCAGATGTTAAAACAACTCTTACCGCTTTCAGCGAGTGTTGAGTTAACCGAAACCTTTGTACTTTACTTAAGAGGTCCCTGTACATTCTCGCTGTGACATACCTCATACCCGATATCGGATGCCGCTTGATAGAGTAGGCCTTTTTAACCCCGTGGCTCCGCCAGCTGTTTGGTCTTAGTTGCCCTTGGGCAAAAAAAATGAAATCGCCGTCGCTGCTACGCAAAGAGAAATCGTCGAAGAATTCACGCAGTGATTCTGACTATAGAAGGAGTGGTTAGGATCCGACACCTCGTTACCTGCGTCGCCAAGCGTGTGTCTGCTTAAAGTGTGAGACGGGCCCCCTGAGGAAACGACTGCTGAACTCCTTCGAGTCTCTGTCCTTGTTACAGGCGAGAACCCCAATTACGCTCTCCTCTTGACAACCGGCACTCTTTTCAGCTGAGGCTATCAAGTTGAAGCGCGCAAATCGGTGCAACAAAGGTCATTGGTATGATCTAATCAATAGAAAGGATCAAATGAACAGCTAACCGGTAAGAACTGCTTAGTGATATCGTACTCTTCATGTACGAGACCTAGACCTAAGGCTGAGACCAAGTGCAATGATCTAAATCATCGCTGTCTTCCTCACCACCCCAAATGTGTCCACTGCAGAACAAATGACTCTCCGACTGATGCCGACTATCCTGAGCCAGCGGCGGCTACCGTGCCCGTCAAACTTAATAATATCCGCCCCTCCACCTCCGTCTGCACGTTTGTCTTACACTGGAATGCGACCATCAGTTATCTCCCCACTGTGTTGTTATATGCCCACGACAATTTATTCTTGATTTCTTGTAGGATGTCGCTACCTCGTCTACGTTCTCTGACGTCCTCTACTGTCTTCCTTTTTCTTAACGTTACCTCTGTCACCTTCCTTTGCATAGCTCGCTGCACTGCCCTGGATTTTATTTCAAACCTTTCCGATAACTTCCACGTTTCTGCCACATATATATGTTAGTGCTACAGGAGCCAGAGTATGCCTGTTACATGCATTACAATTGAGGGATACTGCACTGCAGTCCTAAAATACGGAGCGCCAATCTGATACCTTTTTCATACATCTGTATTACTACAACCTTTAATAATAGAAGTAATATTGGAGACCTGCGACCGACATAACAGCTCTCCGCTGAAGACAGCGTCAGTGTTGTCAGCGGTTTGGCGGGCGTGCCCCAGAACCGCTATACCTTTGTAGATTGGTCACCTTTTGCTGCGTAGAGGTAGGTAAGTAAAAAATTTATTGATGAATGAAGTAATGGAAGGCGTTAGGGGAGGTTTGGTTGGTGTGGTAGCCGGTTAGGCGAAAAGGTGGCTGTCGAACTCCGTTATCAAGTGTGCCAACGTCGCGCCATCGCCGGGGTCGTTCAAAACATAAAGAGGGAAGGAAAGGCGCCGCGACAGTCTCAATCTGAACGGCTGGCACAAGGATGGAGGATGGAGTGGAAAAAAAATTGGAGGCGACACAAACACCACCTCGAGGGTATGACGCGATAGCGTAACGGGTTAGCTTCAATACACGCAGAAGGTCATTCCCTACTTAACATTCACAGATACCTGGGAGTCCTCATACCAGTACTGAGTGATGCGTTACTGCCCGGCATTCGTAGGTGCTCTCAGCGGTGGGCCTTGAGCGGCCCCGGTTGCTCTTCCCGAGCGACCAGTCATTCACTTAAAGAGCTCTGAAAGGCGCTCTCAATAAAGTTGCGGTATGTCTGAGTCGATAAAGGACGCCGCTTCACAAATATCCTCCAGGAGAAATTTTTCAAATGCGTTTTGCGGAAGTGCACCGACTCCTGTCACGTACTCCTATCATGCGCGGCGCATCATCCCACTGAGTAAAGCTGAGATTTGGGCGAGTTGGTAAGCATTCATGGTGGGTGAACAGCGCGACAAAGGCGGGACAAAGTCAAGACAAGCGCTGACTAGCAATTGAGTGCTTTATGCGGACAAGTTTCACAGGCACAACCAACAACGAAGGTCGATTGCAGGTACGACATGTGTCGCCCTCCGTTGACTGCAAAGAAAATGTTGTAAACCAGATACCCTTCAAGTGCGGTGCTGCCTATGTTGGGAAAACAGGTAGATGCCTGAATAAGAGGTTAATGGAGCCTTAATGCGCAAGAGAAAATGACCCTCTCTGCCATGTTGCCGCTCATTGCGCTAGGTGCAAGTGCAAACAAGAAAAAGAACATGAAAGAAAACCAGAAAAAGATGACCCGGCTCCTGGGACATAGTTTCTCGCCTCTGCGAGGTTTGCAGCTCTCGAATACAGACCAGTGGCAGGCCGCAATGCTAAGTTCCGACTCGGACACACAGGTCCGGGTTGGGACAAGAGCTCTGGAAGTCGCCGAACGCCACGGTCTCATGGCCACCTGATGGCGCTATAACCCCACCCCAACTGCTACCTTGGTCGACGGCAATAAAGTTTATCCTCCTTATTCTTCAGTGCAAAAAATGCAAATGCGAACCGCTGTGCAAGAATACAGCAGTGCTGTTCTATCATAAGAACAAGGTGACGCGCGAAATTGTGGAATCATATCACATCCATAATCTTGGAGAAAAGTGCATCAGCAATCCTTCTCTCACTTTAAGTGCCAACGAAATTCAATATCTTGACTTGAACACGTCATAGGTTGTTTACCCTTTTGCAGTTGTTTACTGTTTTTATATTTTATTGTTTGCGTTCACTATATATTAACATTTCTCGTTCTTAAATAAACTTAGTTGCTCGTCTGCGCTTGTCTTGCCTTTGTCCCGCCTTTGTTATGCGCAGCATTCCTCATTTATTTCCATATTCTGTATTTGCACAGATTGTATATTATTTCCTACCCCTAAATTTTCTTACTATCGCGCCCTCTCTCTTTCTCCATCCCTGTCCTCTAACTGTCCTTTTATTCTCGCTAGTCGCAGCTCAGGTTTCGATGGCCGATGCTGCGACTAGCAACATATTTTTCTTTCATTGTTATTTTATTAATAAATAACCACTAACATCAACTTTTGTGGACGCTGAGTTAGTTGTAGTTAAAATATGAAATGAAAACTAGTTTTGAAGCGAAAAGCTTCACTACGCCAGCTTTTCGAGCCGTCAACGGTGCTGCAAGTTTGACCCACTGATCTCCACTGTGTATTTCAGTGCAAAATGTCGCATCTTTCTCCCTTCCGTCCTCTGTTTTTCGCGTTTTTTTCGTGTAATTTACTGCAATATCTGAGGGATAAGCCAGCTCAACGCGAGGAATGTGAGCATTGTTTGGGGAACCCTGTGACTTCAGAGGAACCGATGAAAACAGGCATGCAGGTCTCACCCTGCCGCGGCAAAGGAGTTCGTGCATAAAACACCCTGTTCTTATCTGGTTCTTGTCTTCCGAGCGCAGTTAGGAGAAGCGGTGGAATGACGATGAGCCTAGGTCATCTTAAAACTGAATTTTCGTGTAGCAAAGAAAAGGCGAAAGATGGCGCGGAAATCCTGACACTCGAAAATCCACTCGTTTTACTTTGTACTAAAACTCTGAAAGCCCGTTTCCTTCTAATGATCCTGAAATCACGCTATTATCAAGCTCCAAATCGAGTGCGGGCGACCCACCACTATTAAGGCTGCATTCAGGAAATACATACTAGCCCTGAAAGCCGACGCTATCGTTGTGCGAGCGATAAAAATTGCTTCATATTGCAAACGCCTCTTCGTTCCGACTCAGCTTGCCGGCGGCAGCGCCCGGTTGGACCGGAACAGCGCATGCTGTCATTGCCGCCTGCACCAAAAGCCCCTCCATAGCGCGTCTCTGTGAGTGTCATGGAGGGGCCTAGCCCATGCCCAGCCCCGTCGCACGCAATCTTCCTCCTGTCCTGCACTCCGCAGCTTGCTGCTTGCTGTCGCTGCGCACCCGCCGCGGTGGCTCAGTGGTTAGAGCACTCGGCTACGGATCCGGAGTACCCGGGTTGGAACCCGACTGCGGCGGCTGCGTTTCGATGGAGGCGAAACGCTCAGGCGCCCGTGTACTGTGCGATTTCACTGCACGTTAAAGATCCCCAGGTGGTCGGAATTATTCCGGAGCCCTCCACTACGGCACTTCTTCCTTCCTTTCTTCGCAAAGTCCCTCCTTTATTCCTTCCTTTACGAAGCGGTTCAGGTGTCTGCCGAGATGAGAGACAGATACTACGCCATTTCCTTTCCCCAAAAACCAATTTTCTTTTCCAATTTCGCTGCGCACGGTGGCGATAGAGTCTACTGTATATGTCAACAATTTTAACCATATCAAGCAAAAATGAACTTTATGCAAGTTGTAAGGGCTTATAATAACATAAAAATACCAGATGAATTTGTTTATTGTTTTTATATGTTGCATTGTTTATTTCCAAGTTTATAATTTAGCACTAAATTGGGCCATTTGGCGTTGCAGTCGCCAGCGGCTGCTAGTCACGCGCGCGAAATGAACGCTGCGAACGATCCTCGGTGCTTGGGTGGGGTGAGGGTAGGTGAGTTGGGTAGGGCGTTCTTTGGGAAGGGTGGGCGGGATTGATGGGGGATTAGGTAGGTGGAGCGAAGGAAGGGCCTGCTCTAGTGTTTGGAGGAGGGTATCGTACCGTGCAAGGCTCGTCTCAAGGGTGTGCACCATGCGCTCAAATGCCGCTTCAAATTGTTGCTCGAAGCGTTGGGACAGGTGGTCGATGAGGTGATTGTATTTTTCCTCTAGACGCCCGTCTATTTCGGCCAGTTAAGCGTTCATGCGGGCCTCTAGCCTCCCCAAGCTACAGTATGGCGGGGCGACCACCTAATTCCTTATCAATTCTGCGATGCAACTGCCGCCGCTTCTGGGGCAAGCGCTCACCCATCCAACTCCTCCCCCCACACTTCTAACTCCTCCAACTCCATCCAACTCCTCCTCCCCAACACCTGCTGACAGGAGGGCACCCTTCCACAATCCTGGCGTCACACCAAAATCTTATTCATACCCAAGCCTCATAAACCCCTTACACCTGTAAAGCTTCGTCCCATCTCACTAAAGTCATGCCTGGGCAAGCTTTTGGAGCAAGTCGCACTCGGCCAACTCACCGAACACATGGTGGAGCAAGACCTCTACCCGCAAAGCATGGTGGTCTTCCGTCCACACCTCTATGCACAGAACGCCATGCTTCAGCTCACATAGGATATTTTCGACCGCCTCATACCAGGCCACATAAAAGCTGTCCTCCCCTTAGATCGATACAAGGTCTTTGATCGCCTAGGCGTCAAGCGATCATGGCGGCGCTCTCCCCCTTGAACATAGGTCAACGTATGTACACCGGTATTCAAGTATTCATTACTAACCGCAGGGCCGAAATTCACTTAGGTCCCCACGCATCCAACCCATACTCCTTTAATTGGGTTGGCACGTACCCCCGGGGATCTGTCCTCTCCCCTTTTCTCTTCAATGTCACTCTCATCCCATTGCCCGCAAACTACAAACCATCCCTCACCTTCGGCATACACTCTATGCTGATATCACTCTATGGACCACCCATGGCAGTGATGGAGACATAGAGATTACTCTGCAGTCGGCAGCTACCCTCACCCAAACACATGCATAGAGTATCGGACTGTCTTGGTCTCCGGAGAAGACGGAGCTCCTCATACTCCGCCCCACAACCCGAAACTGCCCCATAGCCCCCCCCGCCCGACCGCCGAGGCTGCGTTTTTATGGAGGAAAAACGCTAAGGCGCCCGTGTGCTGTGCGATGTCAGTGCACGTTAAAGATCCCCAGGTGGCCGAAATTATTCCGGAGCCCTCCACTACGGCACATCTCTCTTCCTTTCTTCTTTCACTTCCTCTTTTACCCTACCCTTAAGGCGCGGTTCAGGTGTCCAACGATATATGAGACAGATACTGCGCCATTTCCTTTCCCCCCAATACCAATTATTATTATTATTATAGCCACCATATCCGTGACAATGGAAAACCGGTACATCCCGAAGGTACACACTCTTCGGGTACTGGGCCTCCATAACCAGAACAAAGGAGAAAAACACTCACCATCCACAAAATCAAGCAGACGGAGGAGTCGATGTCCCCCCTAATCCGCCGAGTTTCTAGACACTACCAGGGCATGAGGAAGCATGTCTTCATGCCTTTGTCCTCAGCCGCTTTCTCTTCACATTCCCCTACCTGAAACTCCAGGGCAGAGAAATCTCAACCCTGGATGCCATGATTCGAACAGCATTTAAAGCAGCACTACACCTACCCCTAAATACCTTAGCCAAAAAACTCCAGGTAGACCTACACAACACGATAGGTGAGCTTATCGAGGCTCACCGGAGCCGGCTGTGCACCTTTCGGTTTTTTTTTGAAGGGCATATGTTTTTTTGGAGGGCATAAGTTTTTTTTTTGAAGGGCCAAAACCGCCGTGCGAGATGGGTCCGAACGCCCGCGCTTGACAGGGAGTAATTATGCTTAGCGTACGGTCAGGTGAGGAAGCGACTTGCCGGCGCCGCGGCGACTCCGACGCGCAAGGACGTTGTATGCTCTGGGGAAACGGGCCGGCTTAACGAAACGTAGCCGGATAAAAGTAATGCCGCCGCGAAGGCAGCAATGACAGGTTTGGCGCCACTTTGCAGATTTTTGGGGACGCCTGTCAACAGTCGTCGCGAAGACGACTATAGTTTGTTACCCTCGGTGGCGGCGGCTCGGGTGAAATCGATAATTGCCCTAACGCTGGGAGACACCAGGGTCACGGGTTCCCAGGGAGCCTACGACACGTGAATGTGTTTTTGAAGTATTTTCGTGTTTCTGGTGGTAGTGGTTTTATTAAAAATAATAGTAAAAAGGAAGGAAAAGATTTTTGCTAGCCCCGGCATCTGCCATCGATACTGAAGCACCTGAGCTGGGGCAGCGGAAATAAAGGACAGCAGGCAGAATGGAGAAATGAAATGAAAGAGGTGAGGGGAGAGGAATAGAGGACAGGGGGAGAAGTAATATGTACAAACTATTTACACAATAAGTAATGTGTCCAGGTTGTGCGCGTGATTAGTTCATTTAAGAGGAATTAAATCACACACGCGCACAGCACTGTGTAGGTTACAACTGGAGTGGGGCGTCCAGTTATTAATCGTTCAAGGTAGAACTCGCGGAGCGTTCGGTCACTGCGTGTAACTACCTGACGGAGAACAGACGGGACGTCAAGCTCGTGTGTTCGAGGAATGCACAGAGGCTCACCAAAGTTCGCTCACGAGTGCGCGCACTGCCCTGCGGCCACAATAGCGTCTTGATGGAGTTTGGTAGTATGCCCTGCGCACTATAGGCCGCGAGCATATCGCGACGAGCATCGGCGAACGCGGAGCAGCGAAGGAGCAGATGTTCTAGTGTTTCCACTGCACCGCATCCGTCACACACATCACTCGTCGCGATTCCGTGACGCACCCGTCGTTCCCCGGGCCACACGCAGCCAATGCGCGCGCGGAGGATCATTGCACGTTGCGACCGTGTAAGGGCGCGACAGCCGGTGACACTGTCGATGCGCTCACCTCCCGCGATGCGTAGGTCGGGGTGCTGCTTTCGGAGATGGTCGTGAATGGCCGCACGCAGGTCATCCAGCGCAAGGGGCAGATCGCTGGCAGGTAGTTGTTGTGCAGCGGTCGCGAGGTCGTCAGCTTCACTTTTTAAGGGAGAGAGTCTGAGAAATACTGTGGAAGTATGGGGCGTGGCATGTAAACCTAGTGGGCTAATCATTTTGAAGGCCCATTCCTGCAAAGCCATTTTTTAGAGCAATTTTGATGTTCTTTTTGTGTTGTGTATTTCAGGGAAAGGGTTTTGAACGTTGCAGAAACTGGCAGGCGTGCCATGAAGTTTGTTAACCAATCATGTGTTAGTATGTTTTGATTGGGTGGTGCAAAATGTGGGCTGAGATCTGAGGTCTCTACAACCGGGCCCCGGAGCTTGGAAAATCGTTCTGGGCTACGGACAAATGTAATGCATCTTCGGCTATGCCGAGTAGGGGTCTCCCCTAGTGTTAGCCAGTTCCACCTTTTTTTGTTTAATCCTTTTTGCCGCTTTAAGTTGTCTCCGGTACATCAACTTGTATAATGTAAATTTTTGTACATAAAACCTCAAGTCTTACTCCCTTAACACCTGCATCCTAATTCGTCGCAAGACCGTCTCTGGCCCGTTTCACATGCATGCGATTTTCGTCTGCGACACTGCGAACTCTGTCGGTCTGCGACTGGGGAGAGCCCTCGGTCTTGTCGCAGACGGCTTGTAATCGAGTTCCGTTAGGTTGGTATTCAGTCGGTGTGTTCGCTCTGCGACTGACCATTGGGGAGCGCCGAGACGGCATGCGACGTGCGTTCACGTTAGAGCTGTTACCGCGGTGGAAACTAAACTGTTTATTCTAATGAAAACATACGGAATAATGCCTTGCATCTAAATATACGCTGGTCATAAAATCATCAACACATTCATTGGGACATTTCGGTCGCGTTTAATAATGGGTTGGCTATGCAAACATCAAGCAACCTTGCCTGTTCCTCCGACCGAATTCGTTGTGTCGGTGTTGCATGTGAAAGCACTGATCGAAAATCCCACTGCGGCCTCACCAACTACACCGGATATTTTCGGTCCAGTCGCAACATGTGAAACGGGCCTCTGACGGAGCACCCCTGGTGCGAAGAAGCCTTCAGTCAGCCAAATTAACGCCCCGTACCTGGCGGTGGGCACCCCTGGTGCGAAGATAAAGAACCAAGCCCTCCACTACGGCACCTATTCTTCCTTTTTTCTTTCACTCCCTCCTTTATCCCTTCCCTTACGGCGCGGTTCAGGTGTCCAAACATATATGAGACAGATACTGCGCCATTTCCTTTCCCCAAAAAACCAATTATTATTATTATTAAAATGCCCGTATGTGGATTTAAGAAATTCAACGAACGCAGCAGCTAGCTTCACGGTCGCCAGAAACAACCCGCCTCATCGCCGCAAGTAAGTCGAGAGGCACTGCAAATAACTGGCGCCTGACTCTTGGCACGCATTTCCCGACTTCGGATACGTGTCGTAATGCTTGACGCATTTGCCGACGAGCTGACGCTACACCAATGGCAGCAGCAAGTTATGTCCCTGGTGCAGACCAGCCCTCAGACTCTCCGCGACTATGCCTACGCAAAGCTTCGCGTGATCGAGAAATATCCAGTGCCGCTGACTGAGTCCCAAAAACTTGAACATCTCTTGAAAAGGCATTTTGTGTCCAGGCACAGCGACAAGCATAGCAGCGCAACGTCCGTCGTCAGTATCAAACTTCATTGACATATGCACACAACTAGACCGGGCAATGCAACATATGGGGACCGCAAACAGCCCTGCTCATCGTGTCGAGCAGACCCTTCATGGTCACATTAACGGCAGTCCGCCTTCCAGACAAGCTATTCGGCGCCATTTATATCTGAAGTGGCACCTCCAACTGTGTCCTATTCCAAGCCCAGCAGTGCGCCTTCGTTGCGCGTTTCCGGCCCTCCACATCGTACTTGCATAGCGGATCTGTCGCCTTCTGAAAAGGAAGCTCGGTACTAAACTCTGTCGCAGCGTTACGGTGTTCCTGCCTTTCGTACACTACAGGCATTGAGTGAAGCTGTTTGCTTCAAGTGTCGCGAAAAAGGCCACCTAGCATCAAAGAGCCCAGTAAAAGAGAAGACTGACAGAACAGCCAGCCACAGCTGTCACATCACTTCATGCAGCAGGTCCTGAATTGTACGCTAGCTGTAACGAAGACATCTATGTCTCCCCTTTGGAATGTTCATTCTTCACAGCTAGCATCGCACTCTTGGGCTCCTACGATGCTCTTCTGGATACAGGGGATAAGATAACTATAGTTACCAAGTCTTCAATCAAAGATCTTCCACTGATGCCTTGGACACACACGAGCCCTTAGCAGCAGTGGTGGATCAAATCTGTGTCCCGAAGGCACAGTCTGCCTGAAGATTACAGTGGACCCCATCACAGCTCTTGTGGAAGCCGCTGTCATCAGCAATAATGTGTTACCTGTGATACTGGGTGAAGATGGGTTTCGAGCCAGCAACACAGGAGTGGTTTCGAGCCCCAATACAGCTGAAGTTCGCCATCCTGCCTCTGGTACTATCATACAGGCGCAACAGTAGACCTATCCGCGTGCCTCAAGATCAGTTATTCTTCGTCAGTCCTTCCTGGCTCAATGCACTAAAGTGTCATCTTCACTGGCTCTCCAGGACGGGCCTCTTCCAGGGATGGAGCCCCTTCGGAAACCTTTGTGCAAAACCCGGCAAGAACTAGCCACTGCTGCTCCATAAAGGGCAAGTTCTTCGAATGGCTCCTCTTGAAAAAAAAGAACCCATAGGAAACCAATAGCCTATCAGATTATTGACAGCTATGGGTGTGTCAGTGCACTGGTCATATAGGCTTGCTGGTATATTGGTCTTTGGTATATACCAACAGGCCTATAAGACCAGTACGCTGACCCACCCATAGCTGCCAATATTCTTATAGGCTATTGGTTCCCTAACTGTTTTGTAGTTTTAATGGTGCATGGGTCTCATTCTATCTACTGGTGCAGATTTCTGGAGGGTACAGACAGCAATCTTTCTTGTC